>NW_008692168.1:30451-48691 GCF_000695815.1 Acanthisitta chloris
AACTGGGACACAGTGGAAATCACAAAATGAAAATAGGATGAATTAACATGATATCTAAATAACTCAGCTTCTAACTTGCATTTTGATCTGGAAGGATTTATTCTCTTTAGGAAGGACAAGGAAAAAAGGCAAAGTGGGATTTTTTGGCTTAAATCTCAGAGATGCGTACACCAGCCTGAGACAGATATTGACAAGCAAGAGAAAGGGTGTGAAATAAATATGATGGGACTCAAGGAGGGTTTTACACTGAAGTGGAAATAATCTGCTTGAGTATCGACAGGTGGTTTAAAGAAGGGGTTAGAGTGGGACCTGAACTGAATGTAAGTGTGAAAGAAGAACATCAAAAAGGATTAGAAAGAAAGTAGAAGTGTTGGAGGCCTGGCTGGCAGGGGCTGGGAGCAGCCTGGGCTGGTGGAGCTGGGTGAAGGGCAGGGGTGGAACGAGATCAGCTTTAAGGTCCTTCCAACCCAAACCTTTCCACGAGTCTATGATTTACTGAGGCTCTTTCAGGTTGCTTGGGGCAGGGTTGATGTACAAAGGTTCCTTTAGCTCCTTGTTCTCTGTGTCTGCTTTGACTGAGTCATCCAAACTCCATTTTCCCTTTTTTACCTTATAATACTTTATAAACACTTCTCCATTCAAACACTTCTCCATGCAGATGTGCTGCAGTAACCCCAGATGTGTGTGAAGTAGCACATCCCAAAAGGCTGAAAGAAACTGGTTTTACCATCCTTTGTTCAAAAACTTGTCAAGGTTGGATCCGACTAGCAGTGCTGCACCAGTTTCTAAGTGTCTCCCCTGAGACCTGCAAGTTTTCTGTGGTTTATAAAAATATGGACAGGATTAGGTCCATTATAGATTCCAAAAGAGTTAAACCCCTTCATTTTCTAAAGAACATCTCTCTCACTCCTATCAACAATAAGTTCCAGGGCAACCCTGGATGATTTCTCTTCACACTGCGACGACAAATGAGCCAAGTGAGAAGAGAATATGGATCTGTAAATGTGAATCATCAGTGTAATTTCTCAGTGGAAACTTTTCAGCACTTATAAGGTTTTGGAATGATTTGACAATTTTGTAAACTCATTTTATTAAGTGATTTCTGGTTTCAGCTGCTTTATGAACTGATTCCCAACAGTCAATGACTCGTTTGCCCTTTGGGAGAATAGGCCAAACAGCTACTTTTGCCTGGTTTAATTCATCAGATGTTGACTGAAATGTCAAAGGAAATTAAAGCAAATTGTTATGTAAATCCTTTTGGGTGGATGTTTCATCACTGAAGATTAAAGCTTAGCACAAAAAAAGTGGATTTTTTCTTTCACATTGTGTATGTCTGACATTGTGTTACCTTCTCCTTCCTTTTGCATCAGTGTCTGCTCACATTACAGCACAGTCCCCGAGGATCCCTCCTGGGATCAGCAGTCAGACCACTATGGAATGGGTTTGGGTTGGAAGGGACCTGAAAGCTCATCTCATTCCACTCTCTGCCAGGGCAGGGACACCTCCCCCCAGCCCCATCCAACCTGGAACCCTCCAGGGCTGGAGCAGCCACAGCTGCTCTGGGCACCCTGTGCCAGCGCCTCAGCACCTCACAGCCAGGAATTCCTGCCCAATATCCCAACCATCCCTGCCCCTCCCTCATCTCAAGGAAATTCCCCCTTGTCCTCTCACACCATGCCTTGTCCAAATTGTCTCTCCAGCTCTCCTGGAGCCCCCTGAGGCACTGGAAGGAGCTCTAAGGTTTCCCCAAAGCCTTCTCAGGCTCTCACTCTCTCATCCTTTCTCCATAGCAGAGGTTCTCCAGCCCCGTGATGGGACAAGAAACACCACAAGGTGTGATGAACATTTAGGAGCTGAGATGATCCCATTTCTGCAAGCACCTTCTCTCCTACCCCAGCAGAGTCTGCAAAGGGACCAGAGGCACATTTTGCTCTCCTGCTCAGAGAAACTCCTTCTCATGCAGTGATCTCTGTGCCACATGGAGTGGTGGATGGAGCTTCAACATTACCCATGTTTTCCATTCATTTCCTTGCCAGCTTTGTGTCATTTGGGAATTATCTTTATGCTGGGATGATCCTATCTAGACTACTTATGGAATTTTCGGTGCCTGAGCCTTCATGTGGTGCAACAGAACATGATTTTACATGGGGGAAATTGGGGTGTTTATTTTGTCTCTATACTTGAATTACCCAATATCTCTTCCTGTTTTTGCAGAACATCAAGGTAGTCACAGGAAGACACACTTGACTTTCTTCCACTGATTGGATGGGAGGAATTTTTGACCTTGGAAAGTGGAGATGTGGTTGCTATGGAAACTAATAAGTCTGCTGCCATTCATGAGCTGCAGCACAGGTAAAATCTTCCACTATTAGTGTTTGTGATTGATAAATCTATGTCAGTGTCAGAATTCTTCAAGGAAAGAGATGCAATTACCAAAACTAACTGCTTATTTGTATGAACAAGTGACTAAGGAGCTTTTCATTAGGACATGCTTTAATTTGAAGCAACACAAGGTGCTGCCTCTGAACCAGGAAAGATGCAGATCCTAAGAGAGCTGAACTGCAGGTAACAGCCTTAAAAAATAGCCTCAAAAATAGCCTCAACTGCAGCGCCGAGACAAAAATACACTTGTTACTTGGGTGACAACACACCTCAGAGACATTTCTTGGCCACAGCATCACCGATTCCCATGGCAGCCAAGGGAGCTGGATTGAAACCCAGAGCAGTCTGGGAGTGCTAAATGAACGGGTTAGGTTCCACAGATAATATCCCTTCCCGCAAGGATGGCTTAGATTCCACGCTTAGTATTCCACCCTGTAAATGCCTCCACACTGGTAAAGTGTCTTTAAATCACAGTTAACTGAAAGGCAAATAAAAACATTCATTCATGGAGTCCAAAATAGAATTATGAGGTATCAAAAGAGGTAAGAATCAACGATGAAAATATAAATACAAAATAAATAGAAACAGAAATACAAACAAAAAAATATAAATACAAAACAATGAAAAAATATCTTGCTTAATGCCCTAAATAAATCATAGGATCATAGGATTTTAGGGGTTGGGATGGAGCTCAGAGCTCCTCCAGCCCCAGCCCCTGCCCTGGGCAGGGACACCTCCCAGCAGAGCAGGTTGCTCAAGGCTCATCCAACCTGGCTGTGAACACTGCCAGGGTTGGGGCAGCCACAGCCTCCCTGGGCACCCTGGCACAGGGGCTCACCACCACAACAGGGAAAACTTCTGCCTGATATCCAGTCTGAATTTCCCCTCCTTCAATCTCTCCCCACTGCCCCTTGTGCTGTCCCTGCAGCTCCTAACACAGATCCCTCTGCAGCTTCCCTGGAGCCCCTTCAGCTCCTGCAGGTGCTCTGAGCTCTCCACACAACCTTCTCTTCTCCAGGCTGGACAGCCCCAACTCCCTCAGCCTGTCCTCACAGGGAGATGCTCCAACCCTCTTCCTTCTCCTCTAAGGTTGTTTCTTTGCCTGCAGTTGGCTGAATGACAGACCCTGCCACTGGTCCCAGCTCTGGGCATCCTGACAGTGCTCAGGTTGGACTCAGAGGACACAGTGTGGCTGGAGGAAATAAGATTATCTTCCTCTATTCTCCTTTTTGCCTATCTCTTGTGCTTAATTAAAATATCAACAGTTTGCATCACACTGTAAGGTAAAATGTTCTTTTCTTCCTGCTTGGGCATTGCTCACAGGGAGGGTTTGGGATTCTGAGTTCATTCCTTGTTGGAGCCTCTCTACTAATTAAAGGCATAGAACTTGACAATGTTCCTTCATAAAGCCATAAATGGGATTAACTCCTGTGACTCATTACAGACTCTGCTGAAAACAGACACAGAATGGGAACTGAACTCTTTGAGGTTATAATGAATTTGGGGAAGGACTGACCTCTCACACTTGTCTGTGGTAGAAACCATGACAACAGACTTTTGTCTACAATTAATGTATTGAACTTGAAATAGGCAGGAAATTACTCATGTACTTCGGAGGAAATTGTATTAAAGTAACCTCAAATGATACTTAAATTAATTATGTAGTGCATGAGTCAGCAGCTGTTTGAAAGGGAGAACCAGAGCAGAGTGCAGACTCCAGTGGCACTTAAAACACCACTGAAGTGAAACTCAGTGTTGTTTTAACCCTGTGAAATGGGAATCTGAGGGAAGAAATGCAAATCAAATGCAAGGGGTCAGGCCCTGTGGCCAGTCAGTGCTGAAGGCCTGTGACAGGAACAATTGTACTGAAGCAAGCAGTGCCTGGTTTAAACCCAGACACGCTCAGCTAGTCCCAACCACCACCCTCGAACTGCCCATGGCACCACCACAGCATCTCTTGGGTCCTTCTCACAGATCATTTCCTCTTCACTGCTCTAAGTACAGCACTTGTGCCAATCTCTTAGAGAGCAGGATCCCCTGCAATTCCTCCGTTGCTTTCAGCAGCTGAGAGCTCGCCCGGGGACAGCAATCACTGGAGGAGCAGCACAGCTTAGTGATGGACAGGATATTTTTACCACCATGTTTTGTGTCTCCAAATAGAACCTTTCCCTTCATTTTCCTGTTCCACAAAGCTTTCATTTTGCAAACTTTCTGTCTCCTTCATCTTTCTTGCTAGAGGATCATCTTTTAACGAGACCAATGTCCTAGGCCAACTGAGTTAAAAGCTACTCAGAACTCACTTTTACCTCAACAGGTTGAGCTATTTGAAGACTTTACAATAGATAAAAATGTAAATGTTCCACATTCCCAGGCACCAAGAGTAGATCCCAACAGCACTTTTGTCCTGATCTTGCTGTCAATTAAAGGAACAGCAAAAGCTCCCAGTGACTTCCCTGAGATAAGTTAATTTATACCTGGGTGTAAATTAACTCCATTGATTTCACTGGAGCTCAGCTGATTTTCACTCCATGACACCCTGAAATATGCTTGATGGTAACAGTCAAACTGCAGTGATGGGGAAAAACTGCTTTGATTTATTATATGCAAGCCTCACATCAACTTGGGAGTAATAGAACTGAGTGGGGAAATTAGGAATAGTCACAATGCTGAGCAGAGCAGTTTTGTGGGCTGAGGTGTGAAAGGTAATTCAGGTTGTTAGATGACATTGGTCAGTCATTTCTTTCTTGTTTCTGCCTCAATTCCACCTGACGTGGAGGATGAAAAGGATTTTGACCTCTAAATGGATTTTAAATGTAAGGATTAAATGTGCTGTACAGCTCAGCTGGATATTCCCCCCCGAATGTAATTCAATTACTCACAAATCAAACCACCCTCTATATTCACTTCAGATGGAAAAATAAGAGTAATATTCCCTCCAACCCTTATTTTCCAGCAGAGCTTTTTCGTGTCTCAACAAGGGTCTTTGGGGTTTGCTTGCAAGTGCCTTAGGGGACACAACAAGATAAAGCAATGAACTCACAGGGAGGGAACAGATTAGGTTGGTTTTTCCTAACCCATTGCTATTCAAATGAGATCATCTGATCGAAGCAGCACCAGAGGCAAGAAGGGTGATGGAGATAAACTCAGAAATCATTGCTTTAAATTCTGTGTACACTGCTGTTGAAATTCAAACATCACTTGATATTAATGTGCTAAGAGAGAACATCACTGTCAGGATTAAAGGTCTAGACAGGATTTTGGGCAGTTGAAAAGAACTGCCCAAAGTGCTCAATATAATAAAACGATTGTCTCTTCACACCAAAACTGGCTCAGGTTTTCCTCCCCTGGCTTCTCCTGGCTCATGCTGCTTCCTCTGGAGCTGTTTTCCACAGCTGGTTGCCAGCCAGACCTCTCTGAGAGGAAAACCTGGTTTAGCATCCCTCAGATGCACCTCAGACTGGTGCCAGGGCTGGTGTTCCTCTGGTCCCTCCATTCTCTCCTCTCAGTAAGAGTTTAGGGGTTTTGTGCAGTGCAAAGGATAATTTGATCATAAATACACTGAAATTTTTCATTTCTGATTTCTTTTTGGGTTCTATTTCTATTACCCAGCTCAGGGATGTAGGATGAATCCACGCTGCAGTTCCGAGGTGAGGAGAGGCACAGGCACTGCTTGATTTTTCCAGGTGCTGGGGAACAAACAGGTGTGTTGGGAGCTTCTTGCACAGCAGGTTATGTCCAGTCCCACTTCGGCATCAGCTCCACTGCAAATATCTGAGCTTTCTTGCTCCCTTCTTTCAATTCTCCAAGACTCTTCACTGCTCAAAAAGAGGAGTGACTTTCTCCTTATTTCTACCGTGTCTTTCTTCCTCCTGAACAGCTAATCTGAATCTTCTGTGTCCCTCCCACTTCTAAAGGGAAATGACACCTCTTTACCTGGTTCCTGGTGGCTTCTGCCCTTCAAATAAATCCATGCATAGAGATGTGGCCTTTGCATCTGTCCTTTGCTCTGCTGATGGTCTTGACCCCAGCATGGAGACAAATAGGTTTTGCAGTGTGAAAGATATGGAAAATGTCAATAAATGCTGTCAGGCTCCTGAAATTAGCTGCAGGCAACATAAATATTCAAAGCCCAATCAGCCACTCTGACCTGCACTTTGGAAATGAGGCACTAACTGTATTTTTCCCCAGTCTTTTGGCTTCTTGCCTTAAAATCAATTGAAGATGCAACTGCAACCTCCTGGGTGGTATTTTGGCCCATTATTGGGAAAATGTTAAATTAGAGAAATTTCCTGGTGGAAAGTGTCCCGATACTCCTTTGGGTCACGGCGTGATGAACACTGAGCACAGCACATCCCACACGCTGCCTGCAGCCCCTTGCAGATTTATTGTTAGCATAACAGCACCTTTAGAAGGGAACAGCAGATCGTATATTTTAAGACAAGTGACATCTTTGCTATTTCTAACAGCAAACTGTGGAGATGAACTAGTCCAGCCTGGAAATGTGAAGGTGTCTCTGAGCAACCAGTTGGAGACATGTTGATGAGTCAGAGGATGATAATAATTAGGTCTCCCTTGGACAACATGGAATTTGCCATGATTTTAGGCAACAGTGACCCTGAGGTCTGTGTTTCTGTAGATGACCTGCAAGGAGGTGGCTGATAGCTCAGTGACCTCCTGAGAGCGAGGGCTGACATTTGAAGGAGAAGCTTTGCTTCTGTTTCGTGGGGGCCAAGGGGTTCAGCTCATGTCCCACCATCAGTGAGCAACAAAGAGCCCCAGCCCCAGAGAGAGCCCAGTGCCTGGAATGCAGGGCCTGGCAGAGGGTGCTGACCCGTGGGGAGGCAGAAGCTCTTCCCTGCCATTCAGAGACACCAAACTGTTTGGCTACTGGATGTGCAGAAGAGATGGAATGGTGCAGGAAGAGGGACCATGACTGCACCACAGAGAGAAAAAGCTAAGAAATCATTTACTACTTCACCCGATTTCTATTCTTAGAAAGGCTCCATAAAGATGTTTTAATTGTACCTCTGCCTCCCTCCCCTCCCACCCGGGATGCCCCAGGGAAGCTCCTTGGCTGCCTCCAGTGCTGAGGGCAGACCCTGCTCAGGAGAGGTGTCCTAAGGAACCAGCAGCTTTCCAGCACAGCTGTGATCCTGTGATTCCACCCCATGGATCCAGGGAACCATGTCTAATATTCCCTCCCACACCCCAGACACGACACTGGAGAAGAATCTCCCTCGTTATGCTCCAGAAAGCCCTGGGTTTGAATGCCCCTGAGTGCCCAGCCCCGGTCAGGAAGAGGTTAGAGCTCAGGGGCTGCCTGGAGGGTGCATGCTGAGGTCTAGGCTTGCATTGATTTAGCTGTAGGGAGCTGTTATTCACAGCTCCTGAAGTTAAGTGGAGCTTCCTGGAATTCATGGAAGTCATCACTAGAGTTTAATGTCTTCTATAAGTCTCTACTTCATGTCTCTTCTATAGTCTGAAAGGCCTAACCCATTTTTACACTGCTTTAAATAATTATTGCTGCCTAATCTCTTCAATTAGTTACTTTACATTAATTTTTGGTCCTATTATTTAAATGTTACATGATTTCTTGCTGTTTCTTATCAAGCCAGTTCATCTCCCTGGACAAAAGGCTCATTAACTTAGTAAAATAACATCCTGGTACTTTAGAAGTCATTAAATTATGGTTTTTTACACTTTTTTTTTTTTGTTTGCAACAGCTTCAAAGATAATTCAATTTTACTTTATTGTCACTGCCAAGAAGTTGAAATTAGCAGGTGATTAAGCACTTCAAATATTTTGAGTATTTTCTGTAGGAAACTAAGTATAAAAGGATGAAGCGTAAGAAGGCACAACAATATATCACTGAAACAGTTTACTGAAGCACTACATTTTGAAGTCAAATTGCTGCTTTTAAGTAAATGCTTTAAATAGGAAGAGAGCAGGTTTAGACTGTGTACTGGGCAGGAATTGCTCCCTGTAAGGTGCTGAGGCTCTGGCACAGGGTGCCCAGAGCAGCTGTGGCTGCTCCAGCCCTGGAGTGTTCCAGGCCAGGCTGGATGGGCTTGAGGTCTCTGAGGTCCCTTCCATGCCAAAATAAAACCCTTAGAATTACTAAGGAGAGAATGATGGACATGGAATCATAGAGTCATGGAAAGGCTTGAGTTGGAATGGACCTCAAAGATCATCTCATTCCATGCCCTACAAGAGAGAAGCTCAGCTGCAGTCTGCAACCTCCCACTAGCAGAAAAGTGATGTTGGTGGACAGAAGGAATGAGAAAATAGACCTTGGATATACAAAACCCCTGTTAAATCTCCTTTACTTAGCTCTGGAACCCCAGGCCAAGCTCCTGTGCTGATAATATCCCCATGCAGCATCTCTGCTCTCACTCTGGGTGGGTGAAACCCTTGGCCACAAACTCTTGAGAGCTGCCCTGGAATCACAGGCTCATCATCCCTCCCACTGTTTGCAGGAGCTTGAAAAGAAAACGTCTCTAGTTATTGATTTGCTACTTGGTTTCCATTCAGCACCTATTGATCGCTGTTATTGTGTGTGTGTGTCTTTCTCCTGGAGCAGAAATTAGCATGGAAAACTTCTTGGAATTCACTGCATTCACACCTACTTGGCAAAAAAAAAAACTGGGGGTCAGTAGTCTGGTTCCCTTTCTCCTCCACCTCTTGGCAGCAAGATAAGACTCATATGTAAAACTCTTCTACAGATATTGCTGCCACTTGCCTGGGACAGTTCATATGTAAAACCCTTCATAGATATTGCTGCCACTTGCCTGGGACAGACTCTGGCTGCCACAGAGCTGGAGCTCAGAGTGATTTCCAGCCCCACTACATTATCTAGGCTGTGGTTTTCATGCTGCATGACAAAAAAACCTCTGAGGGACAGGAGGCATTTTCCCCTCACACTCTGGCAGAGAAACTCGTGTGATTCCCACTCAAATTGCTCACTGGGGTGTGCAGGGGAAGCAGCTCTGGGACACATGCTGATCTGTAATTTGAGGCAAATGTGGATGGATTAGTCTAGTGAGACCTTGGGTAGGGCCTGGGTGAGAGGAAATGTCTGAGCCACTGCAGAACTGCTCTGTGACTGCAGCTACAGCATCTGTGCCACCTGCAAAGCTCCCACTGCTCCTGCTGCAGCCAGAGCTCAGCCTGCCCAGCTGGGGCTCCAGCAGCTCCAGACAGTCAGAGCCACAGCACAAAGCCACGTTTGCCAGCTCAGACCATAGTCCTGAGCCAGCAAGAATGCAAATGAATTATTTACCTTCATTTGTTTCCACCCTCCAGAACATCATTTTCTATATGGCTTCATTCATATTTAGGGTTAAACTCTTTTAGCACATTAAGAATCAAAAGCAATGTTCAATTCTCATGGAGTTACACAATTTCAGGCACTGGAGACAAATCCCATGTGTCCCTTGTGAGGATTTCTGTCACTAATTGCTCAGGTGATGGCACAGTTACCATGGTTTGCACCCAGAGAGAGATGAGGCAGGAGGTAAGAGAGGAGCAGAGAGCAGCTCTGGCCATGGAGGGAGATTCCAGGCACACAGGCACCTGCAGCTCCACTTTTGGGGCTCTGCCCTTCCCTCTCTGGGCAAAGCCCACCTGGAGCTGACAACCCTTGTCCCAGCAGGGCACACCAAGGAGGACACTGCAAAGTACAACCGATTTTGCAGCAAGAGGCAAATTTCTAGACTTTAGTCATAATCTCTCTGCTTTTCCTTCCATATACTTGATTTTTAGCCCCTTTTAGAATGTTAACAATGATTTTCTCTGTGTAGCATAATACCATGGCATTTTGTCCTTTGTTCAACGTTAATATATGCTTTATTGTTCTATTCTAATTACAACCTCATTATGAAAGGGGCACTCTGTTCTCCTCTGACAGATATTGCATCTCGTTGTTAGTGGATCTCAGTTATTCTCTGCTTATTGTTATTAATAATTTGTAGCAATTGGATTGGTCTTAGAATATTACTTTGCTAAATCACTTGTGCTGCTAATTAAGGCACTATCTGTGACATTGTGGAGCTCCAAACATCGTGCTCCTGCTTTTCAGCCTGTTCTAATTACCTGCAACTCATTCATTTCCACTCTAAGTCTGGTCTTTTCATCAAGGCTCCTGGGAGCTTTGCCCTGGTGTGAGCTGCTGTTGGTGGGAATGAAAAGTTCTCCTGGACAAAGATATTTGTAATGACAAATGCACCTTTCACTGCAGCCCTGGAGCTCCTCACAAACAGAATAAAGGGCCCTGGTGGTTCCAAACTGGGCACAATGGAAGGAGGAGGGTTCTGAGGGGAAAGTCAGAGATTACTGAGGTAATCCAGCTATTCAATGGGTCAGCTGAGGAAAGTCACTGTAGCTTTAAATTGTCTTCTCTTCACAAAACATCTCTAAACTCAGCTCTGTCATGCTGTGTATTGGGATAATGTTTTCTCTGAAGAAGCAACATCACTTCATTATTTGTCTGGGAACATTATTTGGCTGCCAAACAAACAAGACACAAAGGTCATGCTTGAGTCAGGAGTGAAAACTCACATTAATGGGCAGAGGCTTCTTGGGGGAAGTGGCATAAGCAGGACTCTCTTTTGGGGACATCAGACAGATCCTGGAGAGATAATCCTGAATATTGCAAACATTTTAGGCAGAAAATAAAAAAAAAAGTGTTTGTTTCTGTGCAACTAATTCCAGAGCCACTTCAGTGGAGTGTAAAAAGGTGCAAAAAGATGGTGGATATTTGTACTGAACTTGTTGTGCTGGAGCTTTTCTGCACACACCTGTAGAGCTTCAGCTTTCTTATACAACCACAGAGACACAGACTGGTTTGGGTTGAAAAGGACCTTAAAGCTCATGTAGTTCCCCCCCCTGCCCTGGGCAGGGACACCTCCCAGCAGAGCAGGTTGCTCAAGGCTCATCCAACCTGGCTGTGAACACTGCCAGGGTTGGGGCAGCCACAGCCTCCCTGGGCACCCTGGCACAGGGGCTCACCACCAAAGGCTTTGAAACAAAAAAAGACAAGGAAAGACATTGTTCTCTGTCACTTCTCTTCCCCTTTGCAAGTCAGTGGCATCACTGGGAATAAAAACTCTTTCAATTCATAAGCAGATTGGTGAGATATTAATGAGATTTACCTTTCTTTAAGGCAAATTTGTGCAGGACATATGCAGCAGCATTTTAATTGCAGCTCCTCACACAATTTGGTGTATCGTCAGCTTATCTGCTGGGGGTTAATTGAGTGAATAAAACAAATGTAGACTAATTAGAAGATGACAAGTTAGAGCTGATAAGGTCACTTGTCAGGCAAATATGAATTCAATATCTGTTGCATAAATGGCTACATTTTCTCTGGCCTAGAGCAAACTATTTGTGCTTTGCAAACCTACAAATGTTTACAGAAAAGACACAGAGAAAACCTATATTTCTACTATATTCAGTGTCAATCAGAATAAATCTAAATAGAAACAGTAGTTGGGGTATCATGTTATATTCTGATTTCAACTGCATTATATCTTCAGTGATTTCTGGAGCTTTAGACTAATCTGACTGAAATCTGAATCTGATTAATGCTCCACAAGAATTTAGTGGAGATTAACCCCTGAAGTGTTGTTGTCATTGCCTGTACTGATACACATTGTTTTATAAGCTGTAGAAAAAGTAATAAATCATCACTCTGTGGCATAAGTGGATGAAGTGAGACAATATTAGAGGGTGAAGAAATTGCATTCTATAAATCACTTTGGGTTTGGGGAAGGTCATGTGAGCACGTGAGCCAAAGTTGGGAGTGATTTTAGTCTGGACTGCAAAGTCATTTTCCAGGGTGAGCTCAGGGCACAGTCTATGAGAGGGAGAGATCCCAAGGTCTGGGCATCTGCTGGGCACTGGAACAACGAAACCCACTGTGGCCAAGGGCACACAGCAGTTCCACAAAGGAGAAGCCAGTTCCAAAGGACAATGTTCTCTGATTTTATCACATACTTCTGTTTGCCCAGACAATTCTCCAAATGATAATGTGCTTTGTGTCTGCTTTTAAGGGAATCCTGTGGCAAACAGTACACCCAAACATGAGATCAACACATTGGTCCTTGTTAGGAGCTGCAGGAACAGGACAAGGAGCAGTGAGGATACATTGAAAGAGGAAAGTTAGATTAGGTATCAGGCAGAAGTTTTCCCTGTTGTGGTGGTGAGCCCCTGTGCCAGGGTGCCCAGGGAGGCTGTGGCTGCCCCAACCCTGGCAGTGTTCACAGCCAGGTTGGATGAGCCTTGAGCAACCTGCTCTGCTGGGAGGTGTCCCTGCCCAGGGCAGGGGCTGGGGCTGGAGGAGCTCTGAGCTCCATTCCAAGCCCTCAACATTCTGTGACTGTATTGCACTGACATTTTACTAAAATGTCTCTCTAGTTCTCAAGCTCTTAAATACGTGAACACACAAACATGCAGAAAATGAATGTGTTGAAACAAGACATTGTAAATTCAGTTGGATACAATTCTTGAGGAAGAGGAACATGCAATACTTTACTTTCTCTCCTTTAAAGCTCTGCAGTCTAAACCTGCCTAAATTAGAGCAGCATCTATCATTGATTATGTCATTCCCCAGAAATATGGCCTTCAGCAGGTTTGTCATAACTCTGCTGGTGATACTCCACCACAGACACCTTAACTATCACTCAAGATGATACAATTTCCCAACTACTACAAGTCAAGCAAATATGTTCTCAGCCTTCTGGGACAAGCTCTCCTGCAGATGGATGACACCAGGCTGTGATGTATGGGTGGAAAGCAAGCAGTCCCTCAGAGACCTCTGTGGAGCCTTTGCACTGGTGTGATCAGGGCCCTAATCCTTGTGGAAGGACTTACACACCTAAACCACACTGAAATTTGGTGATCAGAGAACCTGTGGTCACCCCATCCCTGGAAGTGTTTTAGGCCAGTCTGGATCCACCTTAGAGCCCCTTCCAGTGCCTGAAGGAGCTCCAGGAGAGCTGCAGAGGGACTGGGGACAAGGGATGGAGGGACAGGACACAGGGAATGGCTCACACTGCAGAGGGCAGGGACAGAGGGATATTGGGCAGGAATTGCTCCCTGTGAGGTGCTGAGGCTCTGGCACAGGGTGCCCAGAGCAGCTGTGGCTGCTCCATCCCTGGAGTGTTCCAGGCCAGGTTGGATGGGGTTGGAACAGCCTGGGCTGGGGGGAGGTGTCCCTGCCCAGGGCAGGGTGGGATGGGATGAGCTTTAAAGTCCTTCCAACCCAAACCATTCTATGATTCAAGGATTCTATTCTAAAAGCCTGAATTCAAGTAGCACTTGTCCTTTTGTCTTCACAACCTGAAGGTCTCCTCCACCTCTACCTCTTTTAATTCATTTTTATTTATAATATCATCTTCACATTATTTTAGCTTTTTGGATTTTGCCTTTATGTTTTATTTTGTCTTTGTATTTATCACATTTCTGTGCTCACATTCTGCCCATCATTTCAGCACTCTCTGCCTCAGCTCAAGGGCTGAGAAGCAGCTCCTGCATTGAGTGTCCTTTTTCCTTTGGCACATGATGGAATCAAAACACTTTCCCCCTCCTTTTTTTTTTTTTTTGGTTAAATCTGCTTCAGTTTGTATTTCACCACTGGCATAGATGAGATGACTAATCCAATTTCCCTCTGTGCAGAGAGTCCTCTTGCAGTTCTCTCTGCACTTCTACTTTTCCCTGAATAGCTGTCATTTAATGCCCTGTTATCTTGGCTGGCACTCATTTAGTGCTTTATTAAGCAGTAATTCAGCAGCCTGTTATCAGGTCCTCCTCGAGCTAGGAAAAATATGCCATCCAAATATCCAAGATTTCGGCAGCGTTACAACATCTTTGTGATTTTTGGATTAGAGAAAAATTACCCCAAAATAATACATGAGAAATGTTTTCACTGCATTTGATTATTGGCCTCATGCTAAAGCTTCCATCAGGCTGTTCCAAATGTGCATTGCCTGAGCTCTAGCTCTGGTTTCAGCCCAAGTAGTGAAATTGGATAAAATCACAGAGAATTCAATGTGCTGGGGCATGTCCAGGGAAGGGAGTGGAGCTGGGAAGGGGCTGGAGCAGCAGGAGCAGCTCAGGGAGCTGTGGGGGATCAGCCTGGAGAAAAGGAGGCTCAGGGGGAATCTTATTGCTCTGTACAACTCCTGCCAGGGAACAAGGACAGGACAAGGGAAACAGCCTCAAGCTGTGCCAGGGGAGGGTCAGGTTGGACATCTGGAGGAATTCCTTCCCAGAAAGAGCTGTCAGGCCCTGGGATGTGCTGCCCAGGGAGGTGGTGGAGTCACCAGCCCCACAGGTGTTCAGGGAACTGCTGGATATGGCACTCAGTGCCATGGTCCAGTCGACAAAGTGTGATGGGTCACAGGTTGGACTCAGTGATCTTGGAGGTCTGTTCCAGTCTGAATGGTTCTCTGATTCTGTGACTGAGAGCAGCTTAAGGAGCTCCTAAACCTGCACTCAGTTCTTCTGCCTTCACTCATGTCCTTTCTGAAGATTCTCAGAGAGGAGGCATAATGCTTAATCTTTCTGAGCCTCTTAAACACACAAGGGAGATAAAGTGCAATAACAGGTAAGGGTAGAAACCAAAGTGTGGCCTAAGAATCAAACACAGCAGCTTTGAGGGATCAGTGCAAATCCCAGCTGGATTTTTACAAAGTCATTTGGATGGTAATATAGGTAAAGGCTTGATTGGAAATTGCAGCCTATAAGATCTGGATGAAAATAGAAGTGTTTTTTATTAATAAATCATTGCTGGTTCTTAAAATTGACAGATGACAACAAGTAATGAAAGCAGAGACAAAAGGAAGGAGCAGAGAGGATGCTGAGGTACAAGGAAGGAGCAGAGAGGGTGGTGAAGCAGCTAAACTGGCATTGGCCACTGAATAGGTACCAGAGTTAGGGAATATTTCATATCTCCTTATTTCTGGCTCCAGTTTCCCTCTAGAAAGTTGCACAAGAGATACAAGAGGACAAATCACACAAAGTCTCCCCAGGTGACCTGTCATCCCACGCTCCACAGGCTCTGCCCAGTAAGAGCCTTGGGAAGGGCCAGTAGGGACACCTTAAACCTGTGTTTTGGAGCTCTGCTCTTTCTGTATAGCACTGAACACCAGCAGGGCAAAGAGGGTTTCTTAAAGGGATGTGTCTCCACTTCCATTTTTTCCTGTTTTTTCAGCCTGCTGACATGGCCAGCAACATTTCCACTCCACATGCCCCTGGCTCCCAGCCCTGCCATGGCCACTCAGCCTTGTCTCCTCCTGCCTTCCCTTCCCAGCTCTGCTCCAAGGCACAATTTCAGTGCAGCCCCATCAGCCTCTATTCCTCCCCCTCCTTTCAGTTAGGTTTTGTTTTGTTGTTTATGCTGTCATTTTTATTTTTTTTTTGAGAGAGTACATCAGATAAAGGTCATTTTTCCCTGAATGGAAAAGAACAGGAGTTTTGACAGTGAGCCATTCCCAACTTGCTCTACATCAGAAATGTTGATATTAGCTCAGTTAAAATAGAGTCTAGGGACAAAAATTGCCTCAGCAACTCAACTGCTAGCAGTTATTTCCCAAAAAATAAGCATTTACAAAGCTGTGTTTGTGGCTTCTGCTAAATTTTCAGATGTCATCACTGAAAGGATTTTTTAACTTCATCTGTATTTGCTCAGAAAAAAACCCCACCAGATCATCAGGAAGATATTAAACAGCCACAAAAGATGATGACTTCAAATAGTGTCTGTTGGCTGATCTATAATCATTTGCTTTGGCAATTTGATACAGGGACATTAGCACTGATCACTTACACTGTGTTCCTAATTATTCCTGAAATATTGTGCTGCTGCCTGTGCTGAGATGCAGAACCAGGGAAGCAGTGGGCGAGTCGCAATTGCAATGTTCTAACTGGTTTTTAATCAATGAGTGATAATGATAGCTTGTGTTTTGACTTTCCCTGCTTAATTGCCAGGCATAAAGCAGATCTTCATTGAGGATATTTAACAGAGTTCAGTTGTATCCAGCTCTGTTTATCCTATTTATTTGCAAAGTGCCTGGGAGCTTCCAGACACAATCACAGACATACAATGATAATTCCATTTTGCTGGTTTAATAGTTCAGAGAATCATGGGATTTTAGGGGTTGGGATGGAGCTCAGAGCTCCTCCAGCCCCAGCCCCTGCCCTGGGCAGGGACACCTCCCAGCAGAGCAGGTTGCTCAAGGCTCATCCAACCTGGCTGTGAACACTGCCAGGGTTGGGGCAGCCACAGCCTCCCTGGGCACCCTGGCACAGGGGCTCACCACCACAACAGGGACAAATTCTGCCTAATATCTAGCCTAAATTTCCCCTCCTTCAATTTGAACCTCTTACCCCTTGTCCTGTCCCTGCAGCTCCTAACACAGAGTCCCTTTCATGCTGAGGCCCCAGAGCTGTGTGCAGGATTCCAGGTGGGTCTCTCAGAGCAGAGCAGAGGGGCAGAATCACCTCCCTTGCCCTGCTGCCCACACTCCTGTGGCTCAGCCCAGGCCTGGCTTGGTCTCTGGGCTGAGCTCACACTGCAGCTCATGGGCAGTTTCTCCCCCACCATCACCCCCAAGTCTCTCTCCTCATTGCTGCTCTCAATCCCTTCCCCACCCAACCTGGAGCTGTGCCTGGGGTTAAATATAGCTATTCTAAGAGTGAGAGAAATCTGCAGGTGCTGCTGGACAGGAAAGTTTGGCTTACTGAAGCAGCCACACCAGATCTGATCTACCTCAGGCTGAAGTATTGTCCAGTAGTCAAAATAGTCCAATAGCCAATTTCACAATAGATTATACCTGATTTTTGGTGAAGAAATACCTTTTTTTGGGGATGTAAATTCAAGATCCAAACTTAGCTTCAATCTATTAAATAGATGAGAATGCTCTGCCAAAATTCCTATGCAAATCAGTCACCCAATGCAATAACTATTGTGGCAATATCCTGCCTGAAGTCAGGACCTGCCTGAGGTTTCAGATGGTATAAATACCTTTGCATTCCTCTGAAATTATGTGTAAGAAAATAAAGACCTTTTTAATCTTGCCTGGATCATTGCTTAAGATGATTGATTTTCCCAGATTTTCTTCCTAAGTGATCAATCATCTCAGAGCAAGAAGGCAGTGGCAGCCTGAAATTTCGAGATCAGTTCTTTCTGTGACCTGTGGACTTTTTGCCTTAGTAATAATTTGGGCTGCAAAAGGAAACGTTTTTCTATTATCTTCCTGATCTCAATTATTTCCGAGTGTTATTCCAGAATATAAACCCTGCTGAGGTGAAGATTTTACAGCTAGTTCCTGACTAGCTTTATTCATGCCCTTTATTCAAGGCCTAGTGGGCAAAACAAGCCTCTCTGAAGGAGCAATTGTCTTCCAGTGATTCCAAACAACTAAGTTTAAATAACACATACACAGTTCAAACCTCCACCAACAATTTCAGTGCCTTTAATGGTGATTGTATCTGCCTCTCTACAAGGTCTGGGACTCATAATGCAGCAAAACCTAAATGCTACTTCACATTACAACAGGTTTCCTGGTGAACATAAATGGGAATTACCAAGTGTGCCCTCTGGAAAGAAAAGTGGAATCAAGGTTTGCTTAGTATACTCCAACTATTTGCAAATCAGCCTTTTTTCCCCCTCATTTTTTTCACTCCATTGTGTCTGGATCTTGGCTACTAAGTACCTAAGAGGATAATGGATCTTCCATCAATACCCAGTAGCTGCTGCATGTGAAATTGGTGCAGTTTTCCAGCACCACAGTGTTGAGCACATCAATTATAACTTATTACATAGTTTAGGCAATATAAATAGAAGAGGAAAAAGAAGTCCTT
>NW_008692168.1:48712-50434 GCF_000695815.1 Acanthisitta chloris
GTGGAAAGATTGCACTATGCATTTGTATGCACACAAATATAGGATAAAAATGTTATATTGTAGTGTCTCATCCACAGCAAAGACTAAGAAACAATGGAGTATCACTTGCTTATACTCTGTTCAGGAAAGGTTGATCTATTGTCCACTAAAGTTTAGGAAAGGCTTTCACTGACTTCAAAGCACTTTGGCTCATAATCTCTGCATACATAAAAAGACTGATAGTTGTATGCACACAAATATAGGATAAAAATGTTATATTGTAGTGTCTCATCCACAGCAAAGACTAAGAAACAATGGAGTATCACTTGCTTATACTCTGTTCAGGAAAGGTTGATCTATTGTCCACTAAAGTTTAGGAAAGGCTTTCACTGACTTCAAAGCACTTTGGCTCATAATCTCTGCATACATAAAAAGACTGATAGGGCATGAAACTGTGTCTGCTACCAGCTGGAAACTTGTTAGCCAAACTTAGCACTCATTGGGCTGTCCCATAATTTCTATACTTTCCTATATTTTCTATATTGAAATTACTGGAAAAACTAATAAACCCAAGTGTTCTACTAAGCTAATATGGATTTGATCAGTCTTTCTCCAAAAGATTAATCACCCAAGTCTTTCTGTCACGGGGAGGAAAAGGAGTGCCATGAAAGATGGCAAAAGTTTGTGCAAACAGATTGGAGATGGAAAGGTTTGGTTGTCCCAGACACCTCAGGCTACCCAAGAACAGAGGGGAGGAGGAATAACGTGTTTTAACCTCCCTTGAAACCACTTGGATGGTTTCTGCTAACAGAACCCTGGGAAAAGAGAGAGAGGATCACTTCTCCCCCTTGTCAGGACCTGGAGCAAGGGGTGAGGGAGCAATTCTCCTCTCCCTCTGCCTCCAGAGTCATGGGCAGGGCTGCAGAGCAAGATGTGGAACGACAAGACTAAAATGGGTCTGAAATGGAGCTTAAAGGCTGGAAGAAGTTTTCCCAAATGCTATTATTTTCACTGTTTTACTTATAATCAGAACTGCATATTGATCTATGCTTATTCAAGTCAGTGTTTCTCTCCCTTGCTCTCACCAGTAGTCACAATGGAACTCTGGGGTCACCACACAACTCCCAGAGCTGATCAACACCAGCAGTGGCAAAAACTATCTGAGCTTAATTAACCCCCATCCTCTAAAACAGCAAAGCACAGGGATATTTTGCACCAAAATCAAGTTCAAGAGGAGCCAAGTGGTGGATGTGTTTAACTGGCAGGATATTAAATGATAGAGCTGTTATCTTTTCCTGTACTGTAAATTATTGAGTTAAGCCCTCAGTCGGTTTGGCAATGGTGCCAAATGAATATTACAGGAGTACAATGCAGCAAACAGTATCTGTCATTGAATCTAGGTCTCACTTAGAGCTGAAATTACAGTGAACAAAATGCTTGTGCAGTAGATTGGAAAAGGTTCATTATTATTTATTCATCTTGCCTGGTAACACAAAAACTAATGAAATTTCATTGAGCAGAGTTCATGTCGGGACTGCTAGACATCAGAGACACAACCCTCCAACTTCATTGGGGATATTTGTCTCCATAATTAGCTGTCTGTTCCACAATTGTTCTCCATCTGAAGGACATGCCCAAGTTCATGACATAAAACAAATCACCTGCACAATTGATAAGGTGATTTTCACCTCTTATTTAGCTTCTCTATGTCTTGCACAACAGCACAAAGTCTTCAGTCTTTCC
>NW_008692168.1:50448-71167 GCF_000695815.1 Acanthisitta chloris
CACAGTTAGGACTTGGAGCACTGCTGTTCATCTACTATTTGTCCCTAAAATCTGACATTGGTAATCCAGATGACACTCTGGTGTGCTTGTAGCCTCTGTCCTGATCCAGGCTCTAGCAGCCTAACACATCTCCCCACAACGAACTGCTCTCAAATCTGAGCTCAGCAGCAACGTAAATCAGGGAAGCTCCATCAGATGCTCTGCAGAATCCACCCAGGAGGAGCAATTTGCCTTCTCTGCAGCTTCAGCTCCTGCTCTGGAATCTTTAGGGAACTCTGGGCAATATTCCATTTGTATGGGATGCAGTCAGAACTATGCAAATCTGAAGGAAGAGTTTGATTGCTGCACTCAGGGGGATACTCTGTCATTAATTGTTTTGGAATTTGAATGTTTTCATCTCCTAGATGGTAACAAATACACCAAAACCCAATTACACCTCCAAAAGTGAGCTCAGAGTGTTGAAACACAGGTTATCACACAAAAACTGTTAAAAATGTTGGAAGCATCAGATCTTGACAAAATCTTTTGTCATTCTCTAGATTTAATTGCAAAGGGCTCAGAATTCTTAAGAATAAGGTAGCTTTTGCATAATCCTTCCTTAATTTTCACCTGTGACATATTACAGCCTAATTTTACATGCTAGATCCTGATGGCTGGTTAGATCAGTAATTGCAGCCACATTTTATAGGTTTATTGTTTGCTTTCACATCCAAGTGCCTCAGGAAATGTGGAGTCAGGACACAACCTGAACATGCTGTTTGCCACCACAGCCTCAGCTCACCCTACCTGCAGCCCCTGCAGCTTCTGTTTAAATAAAAGGGAAAAATGCTGGGATAATGCTTAATTTTTCAAGGAATAGAATCGAAGGGATACACAATCATTTTCATCCAAGACATCAAACATTTCTGTGCTATTCCCAACTCGAATGGCTCTGGGATCTTGTGGAAGGGATGCCTCGCACTCCTGGATGTCATTTTCAGCTGGTGTCATTGGTAAACCCTGGGCCTGAGTGCCAAACTCCAAACCATCCCTTCAAATCATCCCTTCAGACCACCAGAGCTCCCCTGCCTTCAGCAGTGCCAGGGCTGCACCCCACACACCTCATCAACCCCTGCCCCTCTCCCCCCAGCACAGGAGCCACAGTCTGCTGCTCTGGGGCTGGTGGCAGGGGAGAGGTGGAATCTCACCACTCCTGCCACGCTGACTCTTCCAGTGAAGCTGAAGCTGGCAAGGAGCTCAGTGTGCCTGGAGCTCTGTGCAGCAGTGTCTGAAGGGAGAAAACACATGAAAGTTGAAGGTCCTGTGGGAAAATCCTACAGGTTTTCGGTTGCTCCTGCCAGCTCAAACCTGTAAGATCCAACCTCCTTTCCTCTGCTGCTTCACCCTCTGATGAGGATATCAGCCAGGGGGAGAGGAGGGAAGCCTTCCTCATGCTGCCTGTGGTACTGACAGGTTGTTTTGCTTCTCACAGAACACTTCTATGGCCCTTCTCTGCTTCTTAATTTCCCTTCACCTTCTCCTTCAGCATTACCACCTGATTCCTTGAGCTCCTGTGTGTTACTTTATGTGTTAGCAAACACTGGATCATCCACTACCTCTCGTTCTGCATCTGTCATGCTCCTTTTGGAGTCCTTGAGTTACCTGCTCCAGGCTTTGATGAGGGAAATCATCATGCCATTCTGCTCCTGACAAGATTCAATCAAAACCCTCAATGCTATTTGCAGGGAAAATTTCCCTGGCACTTGAAATTCTATGGACCCCATAAACTGCCCCATCCCAATTAAAAATTACCCATGTCTTCAACTGTGAAGAAAATGAAACAGATTTGGAGGCAATTTGGAATTCTCCTAATTTTTCTGCTGTCACAAGAAGGAGGAAATGCCTAACTCACCTGTCCCATCCTTTCTGTTAGAACTGGCAGGTGTTTTACTCTGAAGCTGATTTAAAAGGAGCCTCTTAATCAGGTGTCAGCTTTGGCCCATAAAGTCATATTAATGTTTTGGATCAGATATGAAGCTCTGTCTAAGGCACATTAAGAAAGACTCATTAGAAACTCACTACCCCTGGAATTTACAGCCTTCCTGGAACTTAATGGCCTGAATGAATTCCTCCTTATCTGGTTTGCTTATGTGAATTATAGCAGTTTTGCATGTAGCAGCTTTTTTAGTGTATGGGTTTCACCCTTATTCTGGGCTCTTTATCAGCTTCCCTTAGGATTCACTGATGTAGTACATATAGAATCATAGAATCATGGTATGATTAGGGTTGAAACCCTAAAGCTCATCCCATCCCACCCTGCCCTGGGCAGGGACACCTTCCCCCAGCCCAGGCTGCTCCAGCCCCATCCAACCTGGAACACTCCAGGGATGGAGCAGCCACAGCTGCTCTGGGCACCCTGTGCCAGAGCCTCAGCTCCTCACCACAAACAGAGCTGGAAAGGACCCCTGAGGATCACCCAGTCAGAGGTTTGACCCCTCTGTGCCTACTGCTGAGCCCAGAACAGCCCTAACATATCACCAGTTTGAGATTCTCCACTGCAAGACCTCTAGCTCCTTATTCCACAGCCCCAAGGGCTTCTCTTCCTTGAGCAGCTTCACAAAGAGTCATGGCAAGAGAAATGATCACAGGACCTGCAAATCCTGCAGACTCTGGAGAACTGTCCATTTCTGGGCCTGGAGCAATGAATCCTCTTGAGTCTGGCTACTTGGAGCTGACTCAGTCAGACAAACCCAAAGCCTCTCTCATGATGCTTCCAGGACCTTCTCAGGTTCAAAATTAATTTATCTGATATTACTGATCAGTTTTGAGTAGTGGTAATTACAATTCCTCTCTGCAAAATCTAGTCATAACAGAAAGGCCAATCTGTGGTAGGAAAGGGATAAAAGACAAGGGAACTGGTTTGCAACACTGGTCTGCTAAGTTATCTGTACACACACCACAGACTAGGGCTGGGCCTGAATTGCTCTCAGGCTGGAGAAACTACCCTGAGTCTCCAGCTGGGCAGATACCTCTGAAGGAGCTGGGTGTGAAGCCAACCAGACAGCAGACAAAAACTGGGAGCAGGATTTGGCTGGAAATTAAGTTGATTAAGTGTGGGCTCCAGCTCTGTGCTCCATCCTCCTTGTCTGGACGAGGCAGTGCAAAAACATCTAAACATTTGTTGTGACTAACCAAACCCTCTCTGGTTCCAGTTGCCATGGGCATCACAGCCCGAGGAGGCTCAGCATTGCCCCTGAGCAGCCAGGGAAGCCCTGAGAGCTCCTGCTGATGTACACTGAGGGGTAAGGCCAGGGCTCCTGCTCTCCACTGCACTCTGCTAACCTCTGCATTGGCTGCAGACAATAGCCTCTAATGAAGAAAGGAATGTTGATTCATTTTCCTCCCTTAGCTTTGAATTCAGACTGGCATAATTATGGTCTTTATGGAGATCAAACTGATTTGGCATCATCAAGAAATGTATTTTAACTCCTAAAACATTTCATAACAAGAGTTTAGATTTGCCTCCACGCACCAGGCTAAGGACTCACATGAATTTTATGGAGAAAAATGCTACATTTAATCAAATATTCATATTTCAATAGATATAAAAAATCTGAATTATTTAAGTCTTAACAAAGGCTAACAGTGCTACAAGGATTCATTTGTCATAGGTATCTCTGGAGAAATCAGGGTGAGTGCATTGAATGTGGAGAATGGAGGAGGAATGTATGACCACTCTCTATAGGAAACACAAAAGGATGCAGCAGGAAATTAGAAATGACCACTCTGACCTTAGCTATAAATAAGAGATGCACTCCTAGGCCACCATTGGCTCTGAAAATGCACATCATTTCTCACAACTTTGGGGCTATTCTCTGCTGCAGATCAGGCAGCAAGAAAAGGATATTAAAGAGAAAACAAACTGATAGCAAGAAGTCATCTTTAGTCAAATTCATGGCCAATACTTTTGTGGTAGAGACTGTGATGTGCCCACTGAAAAGGAGCTGGTAATGTACATACTGAGTCCTTACTCCACACATTAAGGCTCTGCTGCATTCAGGACACTAACAAAAGGGACAAGAATTAAGATGTTCAACCCTCTGCAAATGACAAATGAGTCTAAATTCCATTAGGCTTAATCACAGGAAATTAATTGCAGATTTGCCAAAATATTTACATTTCTATGAGATGAATTAGAGATCTTTATGCACAGCAGGTAGGTCCCCACTGGCTCACCCAGATACACTGACTTGAGACAGGGAACAGTGAGCCCTGGAGCATTTTGGTGCTTCAGAAAAGTTTTCCCTGGCAGCTCTTGAAGGTAACAAGAAGGACTGAGGAAATTAAGGCAGCAGGGAAGAAATGCCTACCAAAGGAAAGACAAGTCAAGGGGTCAATTGTAGAAACAGTGAAAAAAGAAGTTTTCAGATTTGTCAAGGGATTAAAACCAGAGGAGCAGCAGGAGAAGAAACAAAGATTATTTCACCATCATCAGCCACACCTCTCAGAGACAGAACTGCTCTGCCTTGCCCCCATGGTTTGCTGAACAAACTGCCTTCTCCCCTACTCCCCACGAGAAAAACTACCATGAAAAATACAAATAGTTCTGGTTTACTTTACAATCAGTCAGCTAATTCTGAAAGTATGAAATAAAGGTGGATTGTTTCATGTTACTTCCGTTTTAAAAAGACACGAACAAGGGAGGGAAAAAGCCCCAAACCCAACAAACAAACAAAAAGTAGAAGTAGTGGCTGCCCCAACCCTGGCAGTGTTCACAGCCAGGTTGGATGAGCCTTGAGCAACCTGCTCTGCTGGGAGGTGTCCCTGCCCAGGGCAGGGGCTGGGGCTGGAGGAGCTCTGAGCTCCATCCCAACCCCTAAAGTGCTATGATAGAGCAACCAACCAAAAACCACACAGACAAACCCAAACCAAACCCTGACACGAAAGCAACACATCAAAGGGTGCGAAGGGTTAGAGGAAAAGAGGTGATTGATCCCTTAGGCTCTGATGTGACCCTCTGGATCCTATCACCAGAAAGAGGCCCAGGACAACCTCCCCAGCACCATGTGCTTCCCAATCCAGAAGGCACTGGCTGGGCTGGCAGAGGTCCTCCCTGTCCCTTTGCCATGGTCTGCACCCTCACAGACCACAGCTGAAGGTTGGTGCTGCCAGAGTTTGGCTGTCTCTCTCCCAGAGGGTGGCATGAGGCTGACAAAGCCCCTTCAGGAGGTGACCAGGGAGCAGCAAACTCACGAACCACAACTCCACCCTGTCCTGTGCCAGACATTCCCCAGAGCACAAGTCTGAGGGAGCTGAGGACATTTCACTCTAGGCCATAGAACTTCCATAGGAAATATGCAAAGAGACAAATCTTCACTGTCACCTGCAGAATAAATCACCAACACTTGGGATCTGTGATTTTATTATCACTCAGGCTTGAAATATTTCCTCCTTAATAGTCAAATGTCTGGAGGAGCATTCTCTGCTGAGTATCACAGCAGACCTTCACTTCTCACTGAAAGCAAAGGGCTCCAAAGGACAATTTTATGTGTAAGGACACACTATAGACATCGGATCTGAAATTCCTGTTTTTTCTTTCGCAGGGGAAGAAATTCTTCATGGCCCAATTTTTGTCCAAGAGCCACATGATGTCACTTATTCCATGGACTCTGTAAATCCAGAAGTCCTGCTAAACTGTACAGCCAAAGGATATCCACTGCCATACTACAGGTGAAGTCAACTTTGGAGAAGTATTGTCTCACTGCAGAGGTTTGAAGTGTGTTTAGTCAGCAGTAAACTATCATACAGACCTCACAATGTGTTGAGAGCTCACACCAAGAGGCTGCATAGATATAGTAAATCTGAGGAATGAAGGGAAAATATTTTTGCTACTTTGCTGCTAAAATTAACGCAGGAAAAGAAAACTCATCATTGAAAATCATCCCCAAAGTGCTTTAAAATATGCCAAATTAATACTGAATCCACAGAACAGCTGTGAAAAATGGAAAAATGGAAGTGTTGTGCATATGTGTTTGATAGAACTTTCCATACATCAATGAATTGTTGGAAAGAGAAGAGGAATATCCTTCTCCATTTCCAATTCTAACATTTCATGTCCATACTGGTAGTGTTTGTTTAGAGAAGCAGCAAGGCCCAGCTGCAGCACCTGCCTCACAACACAGACCCATTCCAGAAAACCTTGAGAAACACATTGTTGGGAGAGTCAATAACTGGGGACTCACAACTTGTTGCACTAGGGATCTGGAAACCTGACTCAGATAAAAGTTGGGAATCTGGGAAAGAAATGACATTGTGCTTTCCTCAGAAAATATGGGGGGGATTAATGGTCTGGGAAATGGAAAGTTATAACAAGAGGAATCATTCGTGCAGGACATGAAAGCAAATTGTGTCCTAGCAAACACTCAGTAGCTGTTGAAAGCTTTTAGCTGCTCCTTGGGCAAGCAGCAGTACCAGAGAGCAGCTTGGCTCCTGTGCCTTGTGTGCTGATCTCCTGAGCACTGACTGCCAGAGACACAATTCCATGAGTGGAAATCCTCCCCCATTTCCCATCCCACTGGTCCTTCCTGTTTTCAACACAAACATCTACTGGTTCATGTCATGAGTTCCAAGTTCATCTATCCATTTGCTTCACCTCTGTTTATGCATTTCCTCAGAGGCCTAGAGACACTGGTGACTCTTGTGTTCTGCCCATGGGCTGCTCACCGAGCACAGACAGCAGGTCTGACCAGGCAGAGAGCTATGAATTCTCCTCCCACAGAGCTGAGGTCCAGATTTTACCTTTCATTCTTTCCTGCCCATCCATTCATTAGATTCATTACCTTCTGTGCACTATAAGGACATTTTGCAAAGCCTCAGTTGCTCCAGTGAGCCAAGATCAACACCTGGGGATGGACCCTGAACCACACAGGTCACCTAGGAGGTATCAGACTCTCACTGCTGCTATTGCCTCATGGCTGGAAAGGAACAGGGAGACTCCAGCACTGATTTCACCAGAGCCAATCTCACTTCTGCCAGCTGAGGACAGAACCCATAGACTGAAGGTTCTAACAAGTTTGGACAAATCGAGCCCAGTATCAATACTCTAACCCTGTGCCTATGTATCTGTGCACACAACCACATCCTCTGCTGAGCAGAGGCAAAGAACAGGAAGGATTGCTGAGAGGTTTCTCTTTGGTTCAGAGACAGCCACCACGACAGGAACAAAGTCCTATTCAAGCAAAGTTGCTATTTAGCATTTTTTATATAAAGAAATTGCTGATGAACACCTCTACTTAAAAGAAAAAATGCTTAGCATATCCAAAATGTTTGGTTTATTATAGTTATATATAATATGCATTTATCTTTATTATTGTATATCTATGATATTATTCTATTTTATTATATCATTCTTATAGACCTATCAAATGCAGTACTAATTTTTGGAACTTTATGGCTAAATATTGTGTGTCTAACAACCACAATGTCAGAATTGGGTAGAAGTGAAGGAGTCAGAAGGGCTAAGTAATAATAACTCTGGTTTCCTGTTGGAATGTGAGTACAGTGGAACCCAAAATCTGCCTAGAAGTAGCTCTAAAATCAGCATGTTAGGAGACACAGAGAAATTCCCTGATCAATACCATTTGACCTATTATGCCTCTGTCAGCAAGTCACACTCGTTTCTACCTGAAGCACATTATTCCAGCTGCTTCCCTGGGTGAGGTGGTAAATAAATACAACTTTTCAGAGGAGATTTACAGCTCTTGGCACTTCAGCTGCTTTTGTTGCAGTGGATGGAGGGTTCATCCCCAGCCAGCTCAAGTCACGAGTCTGACTTGTTTTGGCTCCTCACAGCCTCTCCCTGCACACACCAAAGGTTGTCACCGTTCTGGAACATTTTGGGTTAGGTCTCAGCTGCTCCAAGTCCTTCCCTGCACTTACATTCTGCATCCAGAATAAACACAGTCTTGACTTTTCAGTCAAGACAGAAATTGAGGCTGTTTTCCCCTCAATAATCTTCACAGAGCCAATTGAGCCACTAAACCAGAATCTAAGGGCAGCATGAGCAGTATTCATTAGAATCATAGTTCAATATTTCAGTCTCAGTCACACACTAAAATAAGATAAAGAGATTCAAATTCAATCCAAATCAAAGCACCACAGAAAATAACTGCAACAGACAAATGAAAGTGGGAGGAAAAGAAGCCCAAAGCCTGCAATGATTGCAAATGACATCAAATATGTTTATAATCATTGCATAAAATTGGAGAATGAATCCCAGTAATCCCCAAAATAGAGTTGTCTTATTCATCCCCTTGAAAAACAAATTGTAGCTCTGCTGTAATGCACTTGTTCCCTGAAACGCTGAGCCTTGGCTTAGTGCAGATTCTGCTCAAGAGTGGAGTGGGATTAAAAACTCCTTCACCCTCTGTTGTCTTGTTCACAGTCAACACATTTGAAACTCTATTGTCTTCTCCTATGGAAATTCTGTATATTAAGGGGCATTTTCCAACTGGTTTTCCCAACTACAAATAGCCTCAGGTGGCTTGGCAGGACATTTCTACTGGAATGAAAATAATCTAGGAAACACAACACAAGGAAGCCTTAAAAAATAGATATTTTTGTTATAGCAATACACTGGAGAGAGAATTTATTCAATCATGGGAGCATAAATCCACTCACATTCCTGGGGCTCCTGGGGAGCTAAGGAATGTTTTAGGAACTGCAGGGACAGGGCAGGGAGCAATGGGCACAAATTGAAAGAGGGAACGTTAGATTAGGTATCAGGCAGAAGTTTTGCCTGTTGTGGTGGTGAGCCCCTGTGCCAGGGTGCCCAGGGAGGCTGTGGCTGCCCCAACCCTGGCAGTGTTCACAGCCAGGTTGGATGAGCCTTGAGCAACCTGCTCTGCTGGGAGGTGTCCCTGCCCAGGGCAGGGGCTGGGGCTGGAGGAGCTCTGAGCTCCATTCCAAACCCTTCACAATCTATGAATTCAGTACCCAAATAAAGCACATTTCCCCTAAAGTTTAGCTTCTGGAACAACTGGTCCAAGATGAAATTCCTACAGTTCACAGAGTATTTCCAATCATTGCAGGAAGTAGTTTAGGAAAGCCTTAAGATGCTAAAATCCCCTAAAACAATCCTTCAAAGATTTCTGCTTTTAGCACGCACAAAGTCATGAAACCATTGTCTACCACAAGAATTCATTAATTCACCTCCTCCAGTGCTGTAAACATATTAATTAGGAAGATGCCCACACCAGGAGATGAACCCCTGATCTATATGCAAAGTTTAATAATCATTGTACCATGGTGATTAGAATGATTATGGGGCTACTGTGAAGAATTCATTTGCAGCAAGTAAGCCAACATCTTTGCATTTGTTTTGAAAAACAATTA
Source organism: Acanthisitta chloris (assembly GCF_000695815.1). Lineage (NCBI taxonomy): Eukaryota > Metazoa > Chordata > Aves > Passeriformes > Acanthisittidae > Acanthisitta > Acanthisitta chloris. Next base: position 59,821 of record NW_008692168.1, read on the forward strand.
CAGAGCTTAATTGGGAGCCCTATAATGATGACAGCAGTTATTGCAGTGATTGATTCTGAAATTAAAGAAAACTGGCAAAGGAAAGACCAGAATATCTTCGATCAGAAAATGGAAAGGTTTAGACAGCATGGACCATATGGAAACCCTGGAACAGGGCAAAATCCCAATGCTAGGACAGAAAAACCTTCACAAAACGTGCTCATGGATAGGAACCAGCTAAGGTTTTCCTTACCTTGTCTTCATGTTCTCCTTACTTCAAATCTGGGCTGGATGAGGCCTGGAGCAACCTGATCTGGTGGGAGGTGTTCCTGCCCAGGGCAGGGGTTGGAGTATCTCTAGGGCCCATTCCAACTCCTAAAATTCTGTGATTCTCTGATATTTAAACATTCATTAGCTTCCAAAGCAACGAGTGTCCACTTGAAGGGCAGAACTTGTACTTGTAGAACACAGAGTTCATTTCACAGCAGAGTGTGAAAATATCCCTCCAAAAACAACTCCTGAGCAGTCTGACCATGTAGAGAAAGGTCTGTGGGTGACTGAGGTACAGTACTGTGCTGTATATCCAGGGCAGATCTTCCAGGAATACAGTCCTGGTGCAAGTTTGCTTCAATTTGTTAGCAGTGGAAATTGCATCTAAATTCTCAGAGTTGATGCACTCCTGGGAAAGGAGGCACTGGTCAGAAGGTCCAGAGAAATTATTTCATGTGGCTCAAATTTGACCAGAGAACTTCACTGACTTCCTGTTTAATCAGTCCTTAGTTTCCAAAGCCACAAGTGCCCACTCAGAGGGAAGAATCCTCACTGCCTCTGGATGTATTTGTGGAGATTTCCCTTGGAACACAGAGCCCATTTCACAGCACAGTGTGAATATCTTCCTTCGAAAGCAGCTCCTGAGCAGCTTAACTGTGCAGAGAGAGGTCTGTGGGTGACTGAAGTCCAGTATTGTCTGTATATCCAGGGCAGATCTTCCAGGAATGGTCATGGTGTGAGTTCAATTCGGTTTGTGAACTGCCATCACTGTCAGGAACTCTGCAAATAACAAGAGTAGCCAGATTTTATGCTGTGACCCTCTACTGCTAATTATACTTAACCAGGAGATGATTGCCCTTGTTTTGGGGTCTGCAGAAACCACAGGAGCTGTTGGCTTTGCCCCCTAGGAGAGGTCAGCATTGTGCCCACACGGGTGGACAGAAATGCTACAGGCTGAGGAGATGGCTGTGAGATAAGACTAGGAGAAGAAAACACACAGTTGTGTGGCTTTAGGCTTGCTGACAACCTAAAAAGTGTCATTAAAAAGCCCAAAGCTCGAGTCCCTTTTTCTTCCTCATGAGGGCAATGAAAGTTCCACCCTCCTGTGACTAACGGTAAAGCCACAACATTTCCCTCCTTGAAACACAGAAGATTTCTTTCCTTTGAAAGAAATTTGCTTTTGACATTTGTAAACAGCTGTGTAATGTTGCAGACACAATCCATTTTCTGCTTAGTGGACTAAGAAGGACAAATGAGGTTTTAAAATAGCAGCATTCTCATCATTAAATTATCAGGCTCAAACTTGCTGGAGAAAACCTCTCTCTGCTTTTGTTCTGCCCTCTGAAGTGTAATCCTTCCTGCTCTGTGTCTCCAAATCATTCTGGTAGCCAAATGTAGGATTTATCATTTGCAAGGGCTGTAAAACACACTCAGATCATAAAACCTAATGTAGTTGTAGTCAAGGATCATACCCCACTCCCAACTGGATGGATAACTTGGTTTGTGTGAATAAGTTATAATTACTTTTTGTGGACATTTGTGTGAACACTTGTGACTAGCAGTAAAGATTTTCCAGAGAATACAATTATTGCTATCATTAAGATTGATGTAAGAAGCAGTTTTGTGAGAGAAATGATCTGATTTTGTGATCTCTAACTACATTTTTATCATTGCAGGTATGCTACAGCACATTATTTGAGATAAATATGAATAGGCTCTGTAAATTATAAGCATAATTTGATTTTTTTCCCCTCAAAGGTGGAAGCAAAATGGCACAGATATTGATCTTACCATGAGTTATCACTACAGGTTGGTTGGAGGCAGCTTGGCAATCAATAACCCACATAAAAATCAGGATATTGGAACATACCAGTGTTTGGCCACAAATTCATTTGGAACAATTGTGAGCAGGAAGGCAAAGCTTCAATTTGCATGTAAGTTGGGAAGCTCCTATTTATTAGAGCATTATTTGCCTATTAATTCTGCACATGAACTGTAATTTATTGGGGTAATTAAAGGATCATCAGTGATTCTGTTCAGAAGGTTTGGCTTACTTCAGCAGGGCTTAGCCTTAAAAAATAATCCTTCCTAGGAAAGTCATTCCTAGTAAATATCAATGACAAGACCAGCACTGATGGTTGTCACCCTCAGGAGCAAGGTAAACAGCAGAAAATGGAAAGTCAAGGGAGATGTACACAATTATTCCACTTAATAAAGGTGTTTCCACTTTTTAACACCCTTTTAAGGCAGGTTTTGTTGTTATCCTGCAGTCACAACTGGGGGGAAGAGCATGAAGTTAGGCTCCGAGTTTGCTACAGCTAAGAGCCTAAAAACATTGTGCCCCTAATTGCCACATTAACAAGGAAACTCTCCTTTTCTCACAGCAGTGACCAAAACTGCAAAGCACACCGAGACATTTCACACTGCAGCTCTGTGGGGTCCAGCAAGTTACCTGTGTTGAGACCATCTGAAATTCATTTAAGCCTTGCTCCTCATTTCACATCTTCACCACCTTCCCAAGCTTCTGTGAGGAGAGGAGCAGCCACATCCCACCGAGCAGCTCAGCCTCCCTGCAGCCCTTCCCTCTGCGCAGCCCAAGGCTCTGAGCAGTCTGGGGCCACCAGCAAAGCCTCTGCCTTCACCTGCTCAATAAAACCTGTGTCTAAACCAGCCCCGTGTGGCATTTCAGTGCCCAGCAAAGGAGCTCATTGTCCTGCCTGCTCTGCCCGAGTCCCAGGCTGAGGGACGTGGGCTCAGGGTGGCTCAGGGACTCTCCTGCAGCTCAGCTGAGCCTGCAGGGTGTCCCCACTGGATCCTGTGCCACCCTGAACCTTCCCCAGAGCTCCAGTTCCCCAGAGCTGGGCAAAGACAGAAGAGTTTTGTCATTATTGTCCCCCCTCCTTTGCCCAAAACATCCTTTCAAGGCAGCCTTCCTGTATGGGATATTATTTCAGGATCTGAAGGCAAAAGTTGTTTAGAGACAGAAAGAAATCCCAGTTTAGAAAGGAGGAGGAATAGGAAACCACCTCAAAATTTTCTATGAGATCTGCAGTCCCCAAGGAACCAGGGCAGGCCAGGAATGGAGCTGGGGAAAGACCTAAAGAAAAGGAATATCCCTAAATTAAGGCACAAAGGAGGGATAAAAATATAAGTTTAGAAAAAGGAGAAGGAGGAAAACCAGGAATACCTGTGGAAGAATGAAGACCTTGCTGGTTGTTCAGCATATCATATTAATCGGTGACTTAATCCTTCCCTGATTCAAACTCCTGCAGACACCTAGGCTGGAAATTGATCCTTTGGAAGTTTTCCCAGTGGCAGAGGAGCTGCAGGTCCAGGCTCTGCCCTGCACAGCCCAAGCTGAGGGAATGGGGTGGTCTCTGCCCTGCCCGGGGCACCACTCACCTCAATTGGATGCAGCTGATGCCTTTGGCAGCCAGAGGACCTGCCCAAAGAAGGATTTGGTCAGGGGCATTAAGTACCTTCAGCTGTTAAGACACCAGTTCATCAGCAACACTCCGTGCAGGTGAAGCTTTGCTCTGAAGCCCTGAACTCACTAAGAGCCTGAAGTCTCATGCCAGCATATAACTGCCAAAATGGGCTAAATATCACCAGTTCCTTTACTTGGGCTTCATGCCTAAAGCTCCTGTGGGGAGCAAGTCCCAATGAAGCTGGGTCTGGTTTGCCCCCAGCAGCACTCAAACCCACAGCTGCCAACCTGCTCCAGTCCTCAGCTCCTAGGAGCAACCACAGAATGCTAAGTACACCCCATAATCAAGCAGCACATTAGCTTTTCATTAGTGGTGACAGATATTTACATCCCTTCCCATAGAGACGAGAGGAGACAGACAAATCAAAGTTGTCATTTTCACTGGCAAACACAAACATAGAGGAAAATGCTTCAATTTAGCTGCATCGCTGTGAAACTGTGAGTTTTAAGTTGTCTTGTAATAAAAAGAAACCCAACAGAGTACAAGGAAAATGTCATAATGACCTGATGACAATAGTGGAACAAATTACCTTGAAACATTTATTTCACAGTTAACATTTTCTTGTTTCTTCTTTTCCTGTTGCCATCCAATTTAGTTCTTTGTTTCAACTGATCCTTCAGGCTATATCTTAAAGCCAGGCAGGCATGTTGTTATTATGACACTGTCACTCAGTACCTGACTCTTCCCTAGCCTGGAAAACTTGGCATGTTACTGCAATCACCATGATAAAGAATTGAATCAAGCCTATTATCCCAGTAACAGGGTTTATGTGTATTTGTCTCTTTACTACAAGGTAACTCACTCTGAGGTTGAGTTTGAATTAATGATACCTCCAGAAACCTATTGTACATGTCAGCTTAATATGTGAGAAATACTTTTTCTTCTGTTCAAGATAGTGAGTTCTCTGAGTTGCAAAATAAATGCAGGATGAGATTAGAAATGTGTCTTCAGATTCAGCTGGAGTTTCATGCTTATCCTCTATTAAAAACAGAGCTGTCAAAGGAAAGCTGCAGGAGGAATATTGCACAGAAGGAAGTGGCATAGATTATTAAAGCTACAGGCTGAAAATGAGAGACAGCATCAGGGAGAGAGAGCAGTGAGAGCACAGAAATGCATTAGCAGGATGCAGGGGATGGCACTTCTGTGGCATCTGTGCTTCCTGGGGAAGGTTTGCTTTGCCATAAATAAAGTTGAAAGCTCCCTCTAAGTGCTGCAGGTCTCTTGCTACCCTGCAAGCAGCACGTTTGGAACAGTTCATGTGTTTTGCAGGGGCTGGAGCTGCACCTTGGCACAAAGCTTTGGTGCCAGAGCTCAGCTCGTGAAGCCACAGCCTGTCCCAAGGGCCTCAGGCAGCTTGGGGCTTAGAGCCACCACCTGACACACACACAGATTTCCCTGCTCCAAGTTCAGTGTTGACATCCAACACAGGTCACCTTCAGCTCTACCTGAACAGGTCACAGAAAGCTGAGGGGGTAGTTCCTCTTTGAACCATGCAAGGGAGTTAGCTTGGAAAGAGAGGAGGACATGGAAGGTTTGTCTTCAGGTTCTACACAACTTAGAATCACAGAGTCATTAGGGTTGGAAAAGGTCTCCAAGATTAACAATATTGCCAGCAGCTCAGGGAGGTGATCCTGACCCTCTGCTCAGCCCTGTGAGGTCGAGAAGAGACACTGAGAGGGAACTCATCAATGTATTCAAGTATCTAAAGAGGAGCCAAGAGGATGGAGTGAAACCCTTCTCACTGATGGAAGCCAATAAAACAAGAGGGAGCAGCACAAACTGATGCCCAGGAAGTTCCACCTGAACACGAGGAAGAACTTCTTTCCTGTGCAGTCCCTGAGCACTGAACATTGCCCAGAGAGGTCGTGGATTCTCCTCCCTGGAGATATTCCAGACCCTTCTGGACACAGCCCTGAGCCATGAGCTCTGGGCTGGCCCTGCTGGAGCAGGAGGTGGGACCAGTGACCCACTGTGTCCCTTCCAGCCTGACTGACCCTGTGATGACCAAGTCCACCCTTCATCCAATCTCACCATTCCCCTAAACCTTATCACCCAGTGCCACATCTCCTTGTTGTTTCAACCCTTCCAGGGATGGTGATTCCACCACTGCCCTGGGCAGCGACCAAGTCCACCCTTCAACCAATCTCACCATTCCCCTAAACCTTATCACCCAGTGCCACATCTCCTTGTTGTTTCAACCCTTCCAGGGATGGTGATTCCACCACTGCCCTGGGCAGCCTGTTCCAATCATTCCCCACTCTTGCAGTGCTGAAATCTTTCCTCAGGCATTGTTGTTTGTCTTTCCTCAGGCATTTCATGCCCTAAAAAAAGAAGACAACCAAAAAACCTGTTAGAGAAAACTGCCTCAATATGACTTCAACCAGAACTTTCTCCCAAGGCACTCAGGGGATTTGGTTTAATTATTTCCTCAGCTTTAACTAAAAGTAACTGTGTGCAAACAACTAGTCCTGAGGGAAATCTCCATAACTAACTGCAGCAAAACAGCCTGTCCAGGTCTGTTACTAGTTCTTGTAGTTCTCACACGTCTAGAACAGAGGCAGTGAAGAGATATGTAGGAGAAATACGAAATGCAATTGAACAAATCAGGATAAAAAGTACTCCAGCATGACAAATAATCACATGTGAACCTAATTCATAATTATTCAGGGCATAAACCCAGAAAATTCAGCATTAATTGTAAACATCTTGTTGCCTAGGGAGCTTAAATGAGATTCTCAATCAAGTTGTTCAACCACCACTGATAGAAGTCATGATGATTGAAGCTTTCTCAAACCTCAGGCCCCCATTATTTACCTTCAATTCTGAGAAACTATGACAGCAACTTAAATTCATGCCTGAAATGAGACATGTTACCCTGACTCTCGCAGGAGGGCACAGAGTGGAGCCATTAGACCACGTTTGTTAGAGATCTCTACGATGCTACAGAGCCAGGAAGGATTTCTCCTTGGAGTTTTGGGGCTCCACCCATATCCTCATGTTTTTCAAAGTGATGTTCAAGGGTTTTGCTCGGTGCTTATTCTCAACAGCACTTCTCTAATGCTCACATCCTCCTTCCTCTTGGCCAGTGATGATGTGCTCAGAGCAGTGTGGATCAGTGACAGTGCTGGAGCACTTGGAATAAGATCTGCAGCTCCCAAGAGCTTTCACATGCTTTTTGTCCTAGGCAGAAGCCACAGTTTTGCTGAAATAACAAATCAGAGACAATATTCCCCTTGGACAGAGTTGCTGCCATTCTGAAAGAGAAAATAATAGTCCCTCATTAGCATTTAACTGTTTCAGGGCGAAATAGATGTCGAAGCCAATCAAACCCATCCGGTCCTTGCTAGCTGGTGCCAGGCTGAGCGTGGCCACAGCCCTGCTGGAGGGGCTGTGTGGGAGATGCTCAGCCCACCTCTCCTCTGATTGCTTCATTGTGTTGTTTACCTTGCAGCAGCATCACCAAGCAATGCAGCATGCCTCAAGATGTCATAACCCTTTTCACTCGCAGCCTATGCTTCGGAACAGCAAATGGGAAAATCAATAGGCTCAGATCAGATAGGCTGAGCTTGCAATGTCTGGACATGCATGAATTTGAGGCTAAATGGCACCTACACTTCTGGATTGGTTGGATTGTGGTGCTGTGTGTGTCCAGAAATCCCTCTGTACCAATGTATTTGATTAAGAGGTGTGCTAGATGTTGTAACTACCACCTGGAGTAAAGCTCTCTGGGCCTTTAAGCTGCTTGTTAATTCATCACTGCGTGTGAGGGTTGGCATACTGATCAGCCTGGCTGGCAGCTCAGGGTGCAAGAGTGAACAGTGACACCTCTTTCTTTGTCCAGATGAGCTGTAAGCTGCTCAGCTCAGTGCTCAGCAGCACTCAGGGATGGGCAGCTGACCACTGAAAGGAAAACAGGAGGAAGAGCTCAGCTTGCAGGTGGCAGAGGCAGGTTCTCCTCAGAGATACATCCCCCAAAGCTTTACAGCACTTACTACATCCCCTCGTCTTCTTTAGGGATGTGTCAGGGAAAGCCATAGACTTGCCTCTATCCACACTGAATCCTAGGATGGTTGGGGTTGGAAGGACCTTAAAGATCTTCTAATTCCCCCCCCTGCCCTGGGCAGGGCCACCTTCCCCCAGCCCAGGCTGCTCCAGCCCCATCCAACCTGGAACACTCCAGGGCTGGAGCAGCCACAGCTGCTCTGGGCACCCTGTGCCAGAGCCTCAGCACCTCACAGGGAGGGATTTCTTCCTAATATCCAATCTAAACCACTAATAATATCCAATCTAAACCCACTGTCTGTCAGTGTGAAGCCATTGCCCCTTGTCCTGGCACTCCAGGCCCTTGGAAATAGTCTCTCTCCATTATTCCTGTAGCTCCTTCAGGCACTGGAAGGTTAGGGTTAGGTCACCCCAAAACCTTCTCTTCTCCAGGTTGAACAAACCCAAACTCTCCACCTAAATACTCATTCTAACATCACTGCACACCCTACACATGCTAAGCAATGCACTAACCTACTGCTCTGTTTTGAAAGGGCTTCCTTACCTGTAACCCCAGAACAGTTCTGGATGGAAGGGACCTTAAAGCTCATCTTGTTCCAACCTTTCAGCAACACAAAAACACATCACACCTTGCAGCTGTGTAGAGAACCTGCTCTAACAGCCTCCTCTCCAGGCTCTACACAGCTCTCCTGATGGTCCTGGCAACACCTCTCAGTCTGCCTCTTCCATGAGCAGGTGAGGAGGAAATCCACCTGCAGCAGGAACAGCCACTGCAGACAGATCTGTCTGGAGGATGGAAATACTGCTGCCATCTCTCCATGTGTCACTAACCAGGCTTACAACTCAGAATTGCCTTTTTGGACTCTGAACCACAGGTCCAGAGCCCAGTGGAGCTGGAGCAGCAGCAGCCACCCTCCCTGGGCAAGGGTGGGTGGAGTGTGAGGCTCTGAATAGAATGAGGTACAGGAAATAGACCAAGAATTCCATTTCTTACCTGGAAATAAACCCCATATGTTGTCAAAATTCTGCCTGGAGTAACAAGAAGCAGAACTTTCATTTCTCAGTTCTGATTGCTATGGACACCTTGTGCCAATGCTCCAGCTCTCTATGCTGGGAGTCCACGTCAAGGTCTTTGCTTAATGGATGTTCTCCATGGAGCAGATCCAGCAGCCTCAGGCATATTTTCTTATTTTTCCTTCTACTTAACAATATTTCCTCACAAAATTAGGGGAAACATGGTGAGAACCTGATGTGCATTGCTGGAAGGAATCTGCCTTCTCCTCTCCAGGGACAACAGCACCGACTGTCAGTCTGTTTCCCTGGAGAGGTGCTCCAGCCATCTGATCAACTTAGTGGCTCTTCTCTGGACTCCTTCCAACAGGGAAGGGGCCTGGAAGGGGCTGTACACTGCTCCACCCACTCTGAGCTGAGCCACTGTGCATCCTTCAAGGTCACTTGGAGGATGCACAGAACATTTGCAGAGAACCCACTCTAAGGGATGCAACTTCATCACTCAACAGCCAAAACCACTGCAAGACCTCACTACACTCAACACACCTTCATCTTTGCTGAGCTTCCCAGGGGCTGTTTGTTTGCAGAAGTCTGTGCACACACACAGGCTCTCACAGGCCCAAGGGAAAACAGGAGCTATCAACCCCCACTCAGGAGTGGTGAAGCAGGAGGGCTGGGAGAGTTTCACCTGCTTGCTGACAGGACAAGGCAGGGGGATAATAGTGTTTCTATTTTCGAGCTCAGATAGCACAAGAATAGGATTATGCAAATCTGACATTGCTGGAGACAGAAGGAACAGCCTGGAATCTAAAAACCAGCAGATATGGGCAGGTCTGCAGAGTGAAGGGAGTTTGCTTTCTCCATCCCCCTAAAGGTTTGAGTCCTTGTATTCTCAGAGTCCATCTGATGTCCCTCAACACCAAATGCAGTCACAACCACCTCTCTCTGCTTAAACACAGACTGGAGCTGTTGGCAGCAACAGTCCCCATTTATTTTGTGTTGTAGCAGACCAAACAGCATCAGAAACTCTATTTTTCTGTCTCTCAGAAGCTTTAAACATCTCTCTGAGAGTACTTAACCACTGTGTTCAAGGCTTTGCTGTATCAGGACACTTGGTTAAAGCTGCTTTACTCCCTAGGTCAGTTCCTCAAACTTTGATTATAAGAGGAGGTTCTTTATCTATGAAATAAAGACACACACTACAGAGATGTTGTAAGGAGCATTACAGGCACCGAACTAGGCAGATAGAGTAGTAACAGGGAACATATAAGCATTTGAAGATTATCTCTTACTTTGCATTACTCACTCATCTGGAGCTCCTTTCAAAGTGTTTATCCTACATCAACCCATCGCAGGTCGTGCTGGAAAAGCAATAAATGTGATTGAGATATGGAGAGGAACAAAGCATCTGCAGGGCCCAGAGCCCTTCGGGTCTGACTGATAAAATGATATTTTGGAAGGATAAAGCCAGGCTGGATTTGCACTCTGGCTGATTTCCTTGCTTGTCTGCTCCACTTCCAATGCAGACAATAGGATGCAGATTCCAATAACAAGTGAAGTATCCATAGTGTCCATCAGAGCTTCTTCATTCCTTGGTGTGGCCACAAAATTATGGCCGAGGTTTGCAAGGGAAAAATGCTAAATGATTTGGGAGAAATGACTGGCTTTTTTTGGCTACTCTGCCAACAATGAGGGCAGGGTCTAAGGGAAGAGAAAAGTTCATGAACCACCTCCATGTACTCAAAAATTCACTGAGGGAGGGAGAGGGGGAAATTGGGATTCAGATTAGATGTGAGGAGAAATGTTTTCCCTGTTGGGTGTTCAGCACTGGGATATTGCCCAGGGAGGTGGTGCAGTCACCATCCCTGGAGGTGTTTCAGAGGTGTCTGATGTGGCACTGCAGGATCTGTTTAGGGTTCCAGCAGTGACAGGTTAATGTTGGACTTGATGATCTTAAAGGTCTCCTCCAGCCTTGATGATTCTATGAAGTATAAAAGAAAGAAGGTTTTGGACAAGAATTAACACCCAAAAGGCCATTTGACACAGGAACCAGGGCCATCTCCGGCAGAAGTCAGTCAAATCCGTGTAGTTCTGGCAGGGATAAATCTGCCTCTTCAGGTTTCAGAGCAGAAAGAGAAATCTGTTTTTAAGAGCACTCCAATCTGGAGCAAACTCCTGCGAAGTGACTCTGGTGTTGACAGGTGACAAATGAACTCTGCTGTGACAAGTGAGCAAACTGCTCAGGAATATAAACTATTAAACAGAGATTTCTCACATGCCCCTCCCTTGGAGAGGGTCAGCTCCTCAGAGGAGCCTCTGGCCTGCAGATGGAGTTTAGAGAGAGCCTGAAGCTGCACCAACACTCACTGCTCACTGCAAGTTCTGGGTTCAGTTCAGAAGAGAACTGGAATATTTTATGCTGTTAACTCTATAAAAGAGAGGGGGGAAATAACAAACACCAAATGTAGACCAGCTCCAGAGATTCACATCTTTCTGTGCTCTGAGCTTGTTGGTGCATGAACAAAGCTCAAGCCAGGAAAGGATTTTTCCCCCCACCTCACCCTCCCTCTTTAATTTAATTGTGACCTTCCACTCTT
>NW_008692168.1:71178-108334 GCF_000695815.1 Acanthisitta chloris
GCTTTGTAAAGGGCATTTGCAGTCTTTAATTGAAAAAGGCAATCAGGCTGTGGCAGAAATTATTGCTCCCCACCTTGAAAATGAGTGCCTGGATAGGCTGTTCCTGGTATCCAAGCTGAACTGGAAGCCCAAGGCCCATGTGCATCCCAGTGTGTACATTGCAGCTTCTCTGCCTTGGAAGCTCCAAAGCAATTTAGCTAAAGGAGCACTGATGAAGGCTCTTGGTTGAGGACTGAGCTTTGGAGAAGGACAAGACCCAGTGACTGAGCTTTCCCCCCTCAGGGCTGAGAGGAGACAGGCCTGGGGGCACAGGCAGCTTTCCCTCTCAGCCAGTGTTCACCTCAGGTGGAAAATCAGAACAGAGTGGGGATTACAGTGGATTTTAAGATGTCCTGGTGGAAGGAGATACTCAGGAGTTGTCCAGGCTTGTCCTGGTTGGCTCAACTTGAAGTCCTACAGACCTGAGCTGTCACAACAGGAGAACACAGGAGGTGCTGAGCAGAAAATTTGAGAATTTATAAATCAGAAAACGGGAAGTGCTAAGAGGCTTTCAGACACCTTAATTAGAGATAACACCACTCTTAATCTCAGAATTGAATTCATAGAAAATCAATTAGAACATTTAAAATATTGGGATTAGATGCTAACGGGGAAAGATTAATGTATTGACAGTATTAGCAAGACAAAGGAGCTGGCAGAGGGTTTGGTTAGCAAGTTTAGTGCAGTTGGAAAAGCTGAAAAACAGAGTTTACTTTCCAGTGGAAGTTGTAGGAGCTGAGATGATCCATTTCTTTGGGAGATACATGGAGAAAGGAGGACAGATCCACAGTACATCCTACAGTAACTGAGCTGCAAGAGGTTGGGCTTAGACTCCTACGACATAACTGAGTACAACAATAGTGGGGAGAAGCAAGAGACAGGGCTTAATGCTCAGGGTGGTGTCTGGGGTGGCCTGAACAGGCACAGTCTGAATCTAGAAGGGCTTTAGCCCAGGAGTTTTGGACTTACAGCAAGTGAAAGAATCACAGAATCATCAAGGTTGGATGAGACCTCTAAAATCAAGCCCAACCATTAACCTGTCACTGCTGTGACCCCTAAACCCTAAACAGATCCTGCAGTGCCACATCAGACACCTCTGAAACACCTCCAGGGATGGTGACTGCACCACCTCCCTGGGCAATATCCCAGTGCTGAACACCCAACAGGGAAAACATTTCTCCTCACACCCAATCTGACTCTGCCCTGGCTCAGCTCAAGGCCATTCCCTCTCTCCTCTCCCTCAGCCCTGGCAGGACACACATCCCACACCTCTCCAGCCCTGGCAGGAGTTGCAGAGAGCCAGGAGGTCACCCCTGAGCCTCTTCTCCAGGCTGACCAACCCAACTCCCTCAGCTATTTGGCAGCAAATGGAGGTCATTTTGCTTTTTGAACATGCAAAGGCAGTGCCCACCAGCAAAGCTGCCCATGCATCCCTCCCCTTCCCCCCTCAGTGGAGGCTCAGCATCTAATCCTTTCATCCTACTGACACAGGGACAGAAGGGAAGAAGAGAAAACAAGCCCCAAACCTGGCTAAGTATGAGGCCCCCCAAAATTTGAGATAATAGATCCAACAAGTTCCATTTTTTTTAGTTACAGCTCTAACAGAGTTGATTCCTCCAAATCAGGCACTAAATTCAGACCCACACTGGGCTCCCAATTCATTCCAGTCCCAGCAAGCAAAGGTGGCTAATTGCCAGGTGATACCACAGGTGCTAGAAATGCTTCTAGCAAATCACAACCAGGAGCTTCCTTGGAGAAGTGCTGAGGTTGTGGTTTGTATCCCATTTCCCTGGGAGCAAATCTCTGTTGTGATACATCACTCCCAGCACCACTGCTCATACTGCAATTTATCACGGGCAATAAGAGAAACAGAACAACAAACCTGCACAGATGTGATAGATCACAATTTGACAGAGCCACATGGAAGTGGGAGAAATGCTATTGATTTGTCCTCAGGAGCAAAGCTAATTTGTAAAGAGCTCTTACTCCTGATGCCTTAACATTCATCGCACATCTCAATAGCAAGTAATTACCACTATAATATTTGGGATTATGTAATGACAAAACAGTTATGAGGGGAAAAAATCAACAGTTCAAGAAAGCATGAAATTACCTTAATTCAGATGAACCGTTGTAATTATGTAAGGTGATAAATTGGACTTTCTCTAATTGTCTGTAACAATTTCATACACTAACCCCCCAAGTCTGCTTGTTTGCTCTTTAGTAATACAGAGCTCTCCTGTGCTCCTTCTTAAGGGACTTGGCAGTGCTACACCTGTCCCTGAGCAGCTCCAGCAACTTCAAACACAGTTGGGAGGTGGAAATGAACGAGTTGCTACTGGTGATTAGGGTTTTGGTCCTATCAGATATATTTGAGAAGTAGTTTCCTACTCCCAGGAAAACTGACTGTGCCTTCAGACATTCTGTTGTGTAGCTAAAGCTGCAACTCCAATGTCTGTAAGGGAGTTTTATAGGAAAGAACCAAAACCAACTCAGATGTGTGGGGAGTAGTGGTGGGGAAATTAGAATAAATGTGTTGATGACACAGGCAGCAGCTGGATGGGGCTTGGAGCCTTCTGGTCTAGGGGAAGGTGTCCCTGCCCGTGACAGGGGATTGTCTTGAAGGTCCTTTCCAACCCAAACCAGTTTGTGACTCTGTGATTATGTCAGTGCTGAGCTTTAAAACACTAAGGAAAAACCCTGTGTGGCTGAACCTATTAATTAACCTATTAATTAGCACAAGTAGTTTAACAGGAAACATTTCTGTACATCAGCTACAGTTCATTTCCATCTCCATAGATCATCATTTCAGGTAAACACCTCACCCAGCAGTGGGTGACAGGTTAATGGTTGGACTCCATGAACTGAGAGGTCTCTCCCAGCCTTGATGATTCTGTGATTCTGCTGTGGGTTTGCAGCTCACAGAGCTCACAGCTCTGTACTCAGTGAAGCTACTGCTGCTCATCCTCGTCCAAGAATGATATTCTTTGCAACTTCTCTTTTTGTTCTGCTTGAATATCCACAGGGAAGACTTGCAGGGCATACCCTTTGCTGCCATAAAGCTCCAGAAGGTCAGGCTGGATGGGCTTGGGGCACCCTGGGCTGCTGGAAGGTTCCCTGCCCATGGCAAAGGGTGGAACTAGGTGAACTTTAAGGCCCTTCCAACCCAAACCAGGCTGTGCTTCCACAATAACTTCCATGACCCCACTGGAGTAATATTGCCTTAGAGCAGGTGGAAAAAGCTCTGGCCCTTTCCTCCTCCCCATTCCACCCTTCATTCCTCTTGGGGAGCCAGAAGCTTCCTTCACCTCCCGTGTTCCCACAGAAAGCACTTTGCTTCCCTAACCCACTCCCACCACACTCCATATGCTTTGGGCCTTGTGAGCACACTCTTAGGTCTGCAAAGTTCCCAGACAAAGCACTGACTCTTGCCACACACAGCTGAGTCCATACATCCCCACTCCTCCCTGTGAAGAACCACTTGTTCATCCTCAGCCTCCGTGAGCTCATTATCACACCCAACTGACACACGGGGCTGTACCCATCACAGTCTGCCCACAGGCAGAGATCTGGGGGAAAAAGTTGGTTTTTTGTTAAAACTCACAGCTGAGAGAGCAATAGAGTGTGATGGAACTCGTTGTTCTTCAAGTGAGATAAATACAGACAAAGACTGAAAGGAATTATGTAGGAACTAGGTGATAATTTATTTATAGATCTCTGCAGAAACCCTGAAGTTAGCAAATCTACCATCTGTTAAATAGTCAGCCTATTCCTAAGTGCATATTAGCAATCTAAATGTGTGCCAAACACCTGATCTTAGCAATCTTCTGTGCTCCTCTTCTTGACAAGCAACACTGTGCTCTATTAGATTATGTCATGTTCTGTTTTAGAGCCATGCTAGGTAACAGGAGCTGCAGAACAGAGGGGCTGTGTTCTCCTGCTGGAAGTGTCTGCTCAGGGCAAAGACAAGTGGCTTTGAGAGCAGCTAAAACAGCAGAATAACAATAGCAAAGTACAATATTTACATTTATATTCATCCTTAGGTCATTTTTTTATGTGTACTTAACACATTGGAGCTTGCAATTAATCACAGAAAACACACACAAGCCCATAGGGGAGGAAATGAATGGAGAAATCTTTGGGGCAAAGAGGAACATTCTATTTGATGATCCAGCTCTTCCCCCTCCTCACCCCCCTGGGTTGTATAACAAATTTTATAGCTCATTATTGAGCCCATCTGAATGAGGTGTCATAATATTTCATGGGAGATGCTGCCTGCCTGGAGACACAGCCCAGTGAAGATGAAAACACAAGGAACACTCCATTAATGCATGATTTTAATCTCTTTTGCTTTGGGCTGCTCTTTCAGAGGTTTGGGGTTTGTTATTCTTCAACGAGTCTTTAGCACAGAGACACTGAATAAATTCACTGGGCACAATTATCTATCAAAATTGACTTCAGAGAGGAAAAATACGATCATCATTGTTTAAAGCTACAAAATTTGGGGGGTGAGGGTTGCTAGAAGATGCAGAGTGATGAAGACCTCAGAATCAAGCACTAAAAAAGTGGCTAAAAAAAATTAGACCCCCGAGATCGTTAAAACTGGGTTAAATAAGGACATCGAATACCTGTGTTTGTCATGAGTGAGATGAAGATTAAATGGCCATTTAAGTGCCTCCACAGCTACTCATTTATACCTGTGATTCACTGGGAAGCATAGAGGGATAACAATGCTCTCTCCAGCACTGGGAAAGCAGAGTTGCTTTGTAGAACCAAACCACAAAGATGCTATGAAAGAGCAAAAACTCCTGGAAACAGATTTTGATGCTCAGGGTTGAAAAGTGGAGATGAAAAAGGCAAAGTCAAATTTTTCCCCAAATGGTTTTAAACTGAGAGTGGGATTAGGTTGGATATTAGAATGGAATCCCTCCCTGTGAGGTGCTGAGGCTCTGGCACAGGGTGCCCAGAGCAGCTGTGGCTGCTCCAGCCCTGGAGTGTTCCAGGTTGGATGGGGCTGGAGCAGCCTGGGCTGGGGGAAGGTGTCCCTGCCTGGGCAGGGGGTGGGCCAGTCTGGGATGACACAACCAAAACTAGTCCTGCTACCTATAAAATTGTGGATCCCAGAAGAGATCTAGTTCTGCTCTTTAATTATTCAAGTCAGGGCTACTTGTCAAGGTTTTAATGGAGAAACAGAGACAGGTGACACAGCACCTAAAATTACAGGAAAAATGATACCATGACTTATTGTGTCATTAAACTAAAAATTGCTACTAGCAACTCATTACTTTCCAAACTCTATTCCAATTTCAGACTAAAGTATTACACAGCTAATTCTCAGTTGTCAGGAAAACCTTTTCCTGCTGCTGCACTGAGCTTACTTTTTCCTCCCCCTCCTCTCTCAGGGGTCTCATAACAGAGGGAATTTTGTTCTCAGGGAAAAAATAGGTCTGATTTTCCCCAGTGAAAAGGATTAGAAACCATTGGTTAGAGTTCTCATCTTTTCCATGCTGCCCAAGAGTTTGGTTTGTTTTTTAACTCCATTTTTAAGAGGAAATTGCAGTTTGCATTGCATTAGCAGCTTAAGGAAAGTGGTAGGAAAGGGAAGTGTCACCATTCCTGTTAGTGCCTCATCCTAAAAAATCTGAATGTTTTGTACCTTTCCAGTATTTTTTCTATTTAACATAATAAATAGGGAAATCTGAGGGTCTTTTCCCCCTTCTCCAGAGCACAAAGCCTCCGAGCAGCTACCCCGAGCAATCTAACCTCTTGCCAGTTGTCCCTGGGACAACATTTCCCACACAAATATTTTGTGCTGCTTCTCCCTTCTCATCAAACACTTGACCCCCAGGAAAGAAAAGCCAAAGAATATGCTAAATTGTCTCGGGCTGAATTTTCAAACAGGTACATAATGGTTCCCACACTCAGAGTCCACACCAGTAAGTACCTACTAAGTATGATACCAAACTCTAAAGTCATGTTGCATCATCCACTGTTTTCTTTCCAAAGAGTATTGCAGGATGGAATAAAACTAACTAAATTAATTTCTTTGCACTTTATTGTCTTTTTGCTCCCCTGGGACTGCCCAGAGTGCAAGGCAAAGGTCTAGGCAGCAGGCAATTACAGGAAGATCAGAGTTTAAAACCCTTTCTCAGAGTATTGACAGGAACCATCTATTGTGGCTGTGACAGCACAAGGAGGTGCTGCAGTTGCCCAATTCAATTCAGTCCCCTCTGAGGAGACAATGTCTTCATAGGAGACCAATAGAGAAGAGATGAAGAGGAGGAAAAGAAAAATTAACGGTGTAAAGTTCAGCTAAGGGAGAGAAAATTGATATATTGACACAAATAGCTGAGCCTGTACAGGTAGCAATCATACCTGCTCCGGCCAGCGAGAGCTGTTTCTCTGCTGAGCTCTGGGTGCTGTTCAGTTGCTGAAAAATGGGACAATTGTTTGAAACAAGAAGCTGCAGAAGGTAAAGAAAATAAGCTTAGGGCAAGCAGTAAACAGCAGTAAGGCATAAGGAGCTTTAAGGGGAAGCTGATACTTATTGGATTGAAGCGTATTGGGAATGGATTTCAAGCAATCAATTCCCAGGTGACTCGGAGTAAAAGGAAGGTTTCTCATCTGGGTGAGAATTCCATCAAAAAGGAAATAATCATCTTTTAAAGGACATCTACTCTGACATGCTTTGTGATTGAACTGGTGAAGGGAATCAGGCTGCAATTCTCCACAATCTCAGTGAAGCTCCCAGAGATCGAGTGCGGTGCTAGATTTGGTCAAAAAGTAGATGCTAATAGCCAGAAAAATCACCTATGGGTGTTTATATAGGTTTGTACAGGAGATTCCCCTAAACCATCACATGTTTTCCTACTGGAATTACCCTCACTCTCCCCTTTAAAACCAGTGTTAAATTCCAAGCCAATTAAACCATATCCATCTCCTGCAGCCAGTTTAGAACAGAACAGCCTCATTAAGAAGACATCATACTTTGCTCATCATTTCAGCATACTCTCTGTGGGAGTCCTGATGATGGTTAATTATCACTTGTATATATAGAGCAACACACCTGCTTTTTATTCCCATAAGAAAAGGAAACACCACAAAATGAGGTATTTTTCCAACTCATCTAGATCAAGAGCCTTGTAAGCTCCAAGAACTGATGCTAGAAAAAGTCATGGAGCAATAAAGTAACTCGACGTTTAGATATTGTAAACACAAACACTTGGGGTGGAGTATTAATGGCTTTGTGGGGGTCTCATAATGGCCAAATGACTGGACAATGGTTGGGCTTCATGATCTTAGAGGCCTTTTCCAGTCTTAATGATTCCATGGCAACAGGTTGGATGAGCTGCAGTGTTTCTAGTCACATCTTGAATCTGTTCTGAGGTACTTAGCTGGCTAAGTTGGGCTGCAGCCAGGAGCAAACCTGACAGACAATAACCAGGTCTTGTTTTCTCCTTCTCTCTCAAGATCTGGAGAGCTTTGAAACCAAAGCGAGGAGCACGGTGTCAGTCAGAGAAGGACAAGGAGTGGTGCTGCTCTGTGGGCCTCCCCCACACCATGGAGGTATGACCAGTGACCCTGTGCTCAGCCTGAGCAGCAGCTGCTCTCCTGCCCCTGCCACTCCTGTGTGCATTTACAGCACCTTCGGGGTTAACTCCTGTGGGAGACACAGGTTTGCACTTCTTCAGGGATGCTCTGTGGGACAGGACCCTTTGGCTGTGACAGACTGATGACATAAGGGGTTGTCTCACCTCCTTCACCCACACACAGGCAGAAAACCAACCATCAGCAATTCTCTCTACATCACAACCACTCCAGGTCTGAATGGAACAACTATTTTGCCTCTTATTGCTTCTTCAGGGTTATAATTTGAATCCTGCATTATACACATTAGATTTGTCCTGAAGATTTGTCTTCTGCTCTTGAAGACCTGATTTTCTCCTTCCTGATTATCACAGAAAAATGGAAATTGGAAGGGGCTTGTGGAGAGGTAAACTCCTTGATTAAAGGGAGGCTGATTAGATCAGGTTTCTTGGTAATTTTCAGTGCTTCAGATAGAGAATGAAAAGGAGTTTTGTGTGGAACTGATTTGAGGGATCCTTCCATCTGTCTCTATTGCTACTGATGCTTCTTCCCCATGAGGCTTTGATGTGTTCCCCTGGGTGAGGTAAAGTCCAGGTGATGCCCAATGATCCAGTGGTGCACTGAGAATGATGTTTCAGACTTTTTGTCTAAGTATGGGATGAAATTGTCCTTTTCTCCCTATTTGTAGGTGTATTATCACCACCACCATCAGCAGTCACAGAGCAATATAAAGACTCAAACATTTATGTACACTGCTGTTATCATTTTCTCTTAACACTTCATGTACCTCCCTGCAGTGAGAAGCTCTTGAATAATCTTTTGAGCCCTATTATTTTTCCCCAGCTTTGACTCTTGCAAATTTTGAGCCACATTCATTCACAAATCTCCTCACGGGCTGTTAGAGCCCAGCACAAAACTGCTTCAGATCCTTTGAAGTCTGGAATAAGAACTGTGTTTTCCTAACTAGCTGAAGAGATGGAAAATTTTACCCTGGAAAGCAAATGTATATTAATTAAGGGGAAATATCAATAGCATAGTTAAATTGCCTTGTTCTGCACTGAAAGCCTCAGCAGTTCTACAGTGACTCACGTCCTGCTTTTGGCAGGAGTGACCACACATCCCCAGGAGCTGCAGCTCTCCCCAGCCAACATCCTGCTCTCAGCACCCCCAACCCCTCTGAAAGGAACAAATTCCCAGGGGAAGGTAAATGGTGAACTCTAAAGAGGATGCAGTGTATCAGGGAGGGAGAGCCATCAGTCAGTTTAAACCCTCAGGTCCTGAAGGGAGAGGAAATGACAGTTCTCTGGGTATTTACAGCCATATGAAGGGAAGATATAATCAAGGAGATGAAGTGAAACTTGGCCCTTAAGGGCACAAAAGGCTTGAAAGAGCTCCTGAAATGTATCAGTGGGACAGACAGAAAGACAACACATCCATCCTTGAGCCACTGAACTATATATTTTCCTCTTGCTGTAGGTTGAAATTATGATTTGACAAATAGGAGCAAGTAGAAGAAAAGATTCAGAACAAATAAATAGTTAACAGGTGAGTTCAGCCCAGATTAACTGAGCTGACAAAAAGGTGTCCACGAACAAAGCCACAGAGTTTTTCAGCTGGGGATGTGAGCTGCTGACCAACAGGCCTGGAAAGCACAGTCACTGAAATAACAAGTCTCTGGAGAAGAGAAACCGAGTTCCTTTGTCATCCATAAACACTGTGTTTAGGATCCCAAATTATATGCCACAGGGATGAAGTACATGGTGTGAACTAAGATACGTCTCATACTATCTCAGGATGCTTAGGAAGTTGTTTTTATTGCAAAGGATTGTATACTTAGGTCTTTTTTTCTTTTTAATTGAAGCCCTTGCCTCTCACTCAATGCCTCCAGGAGGAAGGATGACCAGCTGTGCTTACAGCTCCCATTACACTGCTCTGTACAGCCCTGTAAGTGTGGCAGGAATTAGAGAAACACCAAGGAATTGGGGAGATACAACCACACCAGCAGGAAAAGAGTTGCCTTTCCTGTAAGGTTAGCACCAGTAAGAAAACACAAGCTCTGTAATGTGTCTTAAGACTCATAAAATTGCTCTTGAGTTTCCTCTCCAATTTAGCAGACAGAGATTGCAACCAGTGCAGACCTTGAAGGAAGGCAGAAAACCTCTGTACAGCAGTTGTTTGAGGCAGCTACTATTAATATATCACTATGATAGTTATAATAAGCATTATGTTATACATTATTATCATTGCTATATTAGATATAACTATTATAATAACTATATATGGAAAAGTTTAAGTAACAAAAGCTTCTTTTATAACACAGCACTGCATTTCCTACTCTATTACCTGTTGATAAGGTTTCCAAGATGCTGTGTGAAGGACTGGAGTGCTCATATTATGCCTTAAAAGGGGAAGAAAGTTCCTTCTCCAAAGTTTGGCTCCTTCCTCTTGAGATTTCATCCAACTCCCTCTGAAGTCAATTAAAATTAGGGTTTCTGCAGAGTTTAGTGGAGCTGCATTAGGCTCCAGGCAAGCATGGCCTGAAGTTGGGTGGTGCTGAACCTGCAGTTAGGAGAGGGGGAGTGTTTATATCCCTCACACTGGGGGGAAAAGGGATTTAAACATGAAAAGCCTTTGCTTATTCCCAGTTAATTCAGCAATAGGCCCTGAAGCAATGGGGGAGTGCAGACAGGGACAGAAAATGAAGTCAGCTGGAACCCCCTGAGAACTGAAATCAGGCCAGGGAAGGTCTGGTTCTCTTCTGCTGATTAATTAATTCACAGGTTGACCTCGTGAAGAACGTCTGGGTGGCATAAAGTTGGGTTTAACAGAGTTTTGTTATACTCCATCCTACACAGAGAGCTAAGCTGCATCACCAGGCCCCACAGCAGGAGTCTGGGCTGATTTCAGGCCATGAGAGGGTCTAAAGGTCCTTCCTGGGAACACATGTGGTGTCCTGGCAGGTCAGTGTGAGGACAGCAGGGGCTCCAGGTGGTAGGAAAGGGACATCAGGGCATCAGACCTCAGGGGTCCTTGGGAAGTCTGAGGAGATGGCAGATCCAAGGCATTTCTCCCACAGAAATCCCAGGCTGGCCACATACAGTTTAACTGAATACACATTAAATTATTTGCCTTGCAAATCTTCAGCATTTACTTCAGAGTCCCTAGTTTACAGGTTAGAAACCTCCAAAAAAGGAGCTGAAACTAGAGTTTGACCCAAGCTTTGTCCGGCCAAACTATAGTTTGAAACTAGAGTTTGGCCCAAGCTTTGTCCGGCCAAACTATAGTCAGCAAACTCTGTGCCTGAGACAGGAAAACAGTCTATATATCTCTGGAAGACACAGCAAGTCATGGCTACAGCACTTATTTCTAGCTGCTCCTTCCTGGGGGAAACCCCACTGATCTCCAGGTTTTCTCCTGGAAATAGCTGCTTTAATCAGGTACCAAAAAGTACATGGGCATGAAAATGTGACAACATGGGGCTTTTATCCTGTGTAGATGTGCACACATGTTGTATTACACTTAATTAATTGTGTCTTCCAGTTTTACTGTAGGTGTCAAAAGGAGTTCAGCATTAAGCCATAGTAAAACTGAGTCTGGTGCAGGATTTAGCCAAGTACAGAAAGTGTCATTGATTGCTCCCTGGAGATGCATCATTTCTAATGAGAGGCCTAAAACCTTGGAAGCTGATGACATAAAACTCCCCAAAACTACTGGAGTTTGCAGCCTTATTACCATACTGTTCCCAGGCTGCAGCTGAGGGGGGAGAGGCAACGTAAATAATCTCTTTTGAATGGGATTGTCGATGGGGGAAATGCGTAAAAATGAAGCTGTTGGCAGAACACTGTTCACTTATGAATTATGCATTTAATTAAGGAAAGCTAAACTGGGAGAGTTGGAAACTTCTGATTTACGGAGGCTTGGAAGAGACAGGACTCCAGCCCAGCTCCTGCTGGGGGGTGCTGGGGGGATGTGGTGCAGCTGCAGCACAGCCTGGCACGACCTTGGTGTGCACAGTGCTGAGCACTGGGTCTGCTCCTGGCAGCAGTGCCCAAGCCCAGGCCAAAAACCTGTCCCAAAAGCAGAGTCCTTGGATGGTAAACTCCCAGGGACATCTGCCTTTCCAGGGTGGGATGGGCAAATTAATTGGTTTTAAGCTGCCTGGACTATGTGTAAGGGTTTTGTAAGGAGGTTTTAAGGTGTTTTGCCTGCTGTTTTGAAGATACATTATTAAGGTGTGCTTTGTGAAATATCCTGTGGGAAAAGGTGGCAGAGAAGGGATGGGAAGCCAGAACAGGGCAAGAAGTATGGAACAGATCTAAGTATGGAAGATAAGGAGATGTATAATTAGCAAATGTTTGATATGATAGAAACAGCAAGTAATCTCCAAAATACTTGTGTGCAGGCGAGATCCTCTCCTTGGTGAAACACTTCTGATAAAGGTCCATGCTGCCAGTTCCCTCTTCCAATGCTGGGGGTGAGGAAAGGAGCTGTAGCCCTGCCCAGCAATTTGCCCTCTGGATTTTCAGAGGGAAAGTGCTCTGAACAGAAGTGGTTTCCCCAGCAGCTCTCTGATGCCACTGCAGCACTGCCACTCCTGCTTGAAAACAGGCTGAGCACTCAAGTGAAAACTAGCAGGGGCCAAAAACTCGTGTGACCTCCTGAAGCAGCTTGACATGAGTTTCAAACTAAAGCAGCGTTTGCTTTGCTAATTTGTGCCTCCCCAGTGCTTTGCCCTGGAGCTTCCTCCGGTTCCCACAGGCAGGGCAGGAGGTTAGAGCTGGGGAGGATGTGTGATACCTGTCTGGTGTTTTCTAGGCTTGTCCTATACATGGATCTTCAACAATAATACCTTGTATCTTCAGGAAGATGAGCGGCGCTTCGTTTCCCAGGAGACGGGAAATCTCTACCTGGCCAAGGTGGAGGCGTCGGACGTTGGCACCTACAGCTGCGTGGTGAGCAGTGAGGACACACAGCACAGTGTGCAGGGACCCCCTGCACCCCTGGGGATCCGCAGCGACGGTGAGTGACCCGGGGGACAGGGACAGGGCACAGACACCTGCACACACAGACAGGGACTGACACAGCCCAGGGACAGGGCACAGACACCTGCACACACTGAGACAGAGACTGACACAGCCTGGGACAGGGCACAGACACCTGAACACACTGGGACTGTCACAGCCCGGGACAGGGCACAGCCCTCTGCACACTGAGACAGGGACTGCCCCAGCCCAGGGCTGTCCCTCTGCACACACTGGGACAGGGACTGCCCCAGCCCAGGGCTGTCCCTCTGCACACACTGGGACAGGGACTGCCCCAGCCCAGGGCTGTCCCTCTGCACACACTGGGACAGGGACTGCCCCAGCCCAGGGCTGTCCCTCTGCACACACTGGGACAGGGACTGCCCCAGCCCAGGGCTGTCCCTCTGCACACACTGGGACAGGGACTGCCCCAGCCCAGGGCTGTCCCTCTGCACACACTGGGACAGGGACTGCCCCAGCCCAGGGCTGTCCCTCTGCACACACTGGGACAGGGACTGCCCCAGCCCAGGGCTGTCCCTCTGCACACACTGGGACAGGGACTGCCCCAGCCCAGGGCTGTCCCTCTGCACACACTGGGACAGGGACTGCCCCAGCCCAGGGCTGTCCCTCTGCACACACTGGGACAGGGACTGCCCCAGCCCAGGGCTGTCCCTCTGCACACACTGGGACAGGGACTGCCCCAGCCCAGGGCTGTCCCTCTGCACACACTGGGACAGGGACTGCCCCAGCCCAGGGCTGTCCCTCTGCACACACTGGGACAGGGACTGCCCCAGCCCAGGGCTGTCCCTCTGCACACACTGGGACAGGGACTGCCCCAGCCCAGGGCTGTCCCTCTGCACACACTGGGACAGGGACTGCCCCAGCCCAGGGCTGTCCCTCTGCACACACTGGCAGACTGTCACAGCCCAGGGCCCAGACACCTGCACACACTGAGACAGGGACTGACACAGCCCGGGGACAGGGCACAGACACCTGCACACACACAGACTGTCACAGCCCAGGGCCCAGACACCTGCACACACTGAGACAGGGACTGACACAGCCTGGGACTGTGCACAGCCCTCTGCACACTGAGACAGGGACTGCCCCAGCCCAGGGCTGTCTCTCTGCACACACTGGGACAGGGACTGCCCCAGCCCAGGGCTGTCCCTCTGCACACACTGGGACAGGGACTGCCCCAGCCCAGGCGTGGGACAAGGACCAGAGACATCACTCGCTGAACACGGCACCAAACAGGCTCAGCTTGGGGGAGTTTAGTGATGTTAGTACTAACAGGATCAGAGCAGGAGAATGAGTGACAACACAGACCCTAAAAACACACTCAGCCAGCTCTCCCTGGGGCCCAGCTCTGCCTCCTTCCCCGCGGCACAGGGAGACAGGAGTGGGAGCCACAGTCCCCTCCAGACTCTGCACAGGTGCAGTCCAGCCCTGAGGATAGCTCCAGCACAGGTTCCCCACAGGGTCACAGGTCCTCCCAGGAACTCTGCTCCGTGTGGGTCTCCTCTCTCCTGTGCCAGGGGCTGCAGGGGCACAGCTGCCTCACCATGGTCTTCACCACAAGCCAAGGGGATCCTCAGCCACAGCACCTGGAGCATCTCCTCCCCCTCCTTCTCCACTGCCCTCGGTGTCTGCAGAGCTGTTCCTCACTCCTCTCTTCTCTGGCCACAATTGCTTCTTCACAACAACCTCTTTTTCCTTCTTAAATCAGTTATTCCAGGGGTGCTGGTGCCACCACTGACTGGCTTGGCCTTGGCACAGTGGTGGGCCCACCCTGGAGCCTCTGTGTTGGCTCTGCTGGACGTGGGGAAGCTTCCAGCAGCTTCTCACAGAAGTCACCCCTGTACCCCTACCACTGCCAAACGTGGCCATGCACACCACTACAGCATGGCTAAAATCATGCAGGACAATGCCAACTGCTCCTTCTCCTGTTGGGATTTCATCCTGCTGTACCTCCCCGTGGGGGTACCAGTCTCCCAGGAGAGGCTGTGCAGCAGGAGGTGACCCCACAGCATCTTCTGGGTGGAAGTGAGATTTGAACAGTCAGGGCAAGGACGCTGAGAGAAACATGCAGAGAAAGCAGAGCTCAGTGTCATTGGAAAGCAGCAAGAGAATGTCACATGGTACATTAATATTTCTCATCTCATGCCTGTGTTGAGGTTTGAATCCGACAAAGCTTTCTAAATTGATAATCTAAGTATAGCTCAAATATCAGATCTGGAAAGCTGCTGCAAAGTGAGTCACTGAGGTGAGAAACTCACCTGCACATGTACAAATACCTTCCTGGCAACACTTCTAATTAAATGTTCACAGTGAGAAATACAAAGCTGGGAAATCTTTACCCAAAGTTTGGTTTGTAAGTTTACCCACCTAAATTTCAATAGACTTTCCTGTTTGCGAAGCAGCGCTGACAAGCAGGGACAAAACCCTGTGCAGAGTTGGATTTCTAGGATAAATAAAACTCCACTGTGCTTTATAGAGTAACTTTCACTATGAGATGATGCTGTTCTCTGACACAATCAGATCACCTAAAGCAAAGTAGTAGTTCCCCAGCTCAAAAGTTAAGGATTTGGTACAAACTGTAAATGCTTAAGATCTTTTCTGACTCTTTTTTTCCCCTTTTCAACACTCTATTCCTTTTCTCAGGCTCCTTTCTATCAGTGTCTTTATCTTCTCCCATTGTCTTTGGTGGCCTCTGGATTGGACCCTAGACTGGCAACCTCTGAGGCAACGGTGGGAGTTGTCTGTGTGGAATTATCCAGACCCCTGTTAAATATACTGTGAGAATCAGTTCATTTTCACTGAGGGGTCTGGGCAAAGACACTGTGCAGGGAAACACCTGATTTATCTCATCCCTACTGGAACAGTGAGTTGCACTTCAAGATGCATGAAAGACTGAAAGTTTAGTTTCCTAAAGCAATCCCAAACCTGCTGCAGAATGAAATGCCCTAAATTGAGCCTGGATTCTCTGTGGTGTCTCAGGTGTTCAGCCAGATTTTCAAACAGGAGAATTCCATCCAATTATATCAAACTTTTTCAAGCCTGCAGCTCAGATTTGGATGTCTTAAAGAAGTCTGAAGTATTTTGCACACAGAATTCCATCCTTCTCTTGCACTCAGAATCTACTCAGTGTGTCACACTCCTGAGAAGTGACTCGTGGTGAAGTGACTGGTGGTAACGTGACTTGCTTGTTAACAGGAGGTGTGAACCCTAAATTCTCTAAAACCTCAAAGCACAACGTACTTGTATAACTTGCACAAAATCATGTTCTTCAGCTCCTAAATGCACAGAACATAGAGATTTCCCACAAGTTTTTGGCGTGGGGTGGAACCCACACGGGAGGCTCATCCTGCTGCACAGCCCTGGGGCGCAGCGTAGGGCTCTGGGGTGATGAGTGCCACCCTTTCCTCCACTTGTGTTGCACTGGACAGGTGTGAGGCTGCACTGAGTGCTAGCTGTTCTGCTGTTCCACAGGTGTGATGGGGGAGTATGAGCCAAAGATTGAAGTACGATTCCCAGAGACAACATATGCAGCGAAGGGCTCAACCGTCAGACTGGAATGCTTTGCCCTTGGAAAGTAAGATTTCTGTCTTGTCTTCGAATGTGGGTTCTAACACTCCTGCACGGTGAGAAACACGGGTGCTTTGGAGGTGTTTTGGGGGCAGAATGGGAATTTGTGAAACTTCTGGTAACCTTATTTTGATTTGGTGGTTTCTGTGCAATGTGTTCCCAAGGAAATGAGAGAGAAAACTATGCTAACTGAAGCTCACTCAGCTGCAGCTTGA
The DNA here is from genome assembly GCF_000695815.1 of Acanthisitta chloris. Lineage (NCBI taxonomy): Eukaryota > Metazoa > Chordata > Aves > Passeriformes > Acanthisittidae > Acanthisitta > Acanthisitta chloris. The sequence goes on from NW_008692168.1 coordinate 87,629, forward strand.
AACAGGGGGAGGGAGGTGTGGGAGGGAGAACCAGGACAAAGATTGCATTCCTCAAGAGTGGTTTTAGCTCTGAGATGAGACCTGACTCCAGGCTGGAGCATTCAGTGGAGCTGAACATGCACAGCTGATATACCTCAAAATAGGGTTTGTGTGTGTGTGTGTGATCATAGGATCATCATGGAATGGTTTGGTTGGAAGAGATCTTAAAGATCATATATTTCCACCCCTGCCCTGGGCAGGGACACCTTCCCCCAGCCCAGGCTGCTCCAGCCCCATCCAACCTGGCCTGGAACACTCCAGGGCTGGAGCAGCCACAGCTGCTCTGGGCACCCTGTGCCAGAGCCTCAGCTCCTCACAGGGAGGGATTTTCTCCTAATATCTTCAGTGTGCCATTGCCCCTCGTCCTGCCCCTCCAGACCCTTGGAAATAGTCTCTCCATCTTTTCTGTAGCTCCTTCAGGTACTGTGAGGCCACAAATAGGTCACCCCAAAGCCTTTTCTTCTCCAGACTGAACAATCCCAATTCCCTCAGCCTTCCCTCACAGCAGAGGTTCTCCATCTCTCTGATCAACTTCGTGGCCTTCTCTGGGCTTGCTCATGGCTAAGAATTACATGTTGGGGAACAGGTTATGTTTCAAGGGCTATGAACTGTCTCTGAGGGATCTAACAGACCCTCCTAGCACTTACATCTCCAGAGCAATGCTGAGGTGCCATGGGAATCCCTAGCAGAAACACTTCCTACTCCAAATCTCTTTTCCTTGCAGTAACCTGTATTGCTGCAAGTTTATTCATACCATTTTGCCCCTTCCCAGCAGCAGCTCAAGCAGCAAGAGCTGCTCTGTATTCAAAGAGCAGATGGTTAACTGAATCAATGCAACCAGCCCACAAAAACTTAGTCTTTCCAGTGAGCATCCCTTTTTCCCTGGCAAAGCTAAAATAACCCTTAGATTGTTGACCTCTATTTAGTTTAAGTTCACTTTGCCAATCCATTTTAAGGCTGTAAGCTTTTAAAGTGTTTAGAGCTTTCCCAGAGGTTAAAAGCCTGACTTGCAGACAGCGCAAATTAATCAAATGTGCCTCTGGAACCTGCACTGGGAAGGAGAAAAATAAAGCAAATAAAAAGTTAATAAGATTGAAATGGCTTTGCCTTTCAGATGAGATTTCTAGATAAACTAATCTTAGGGCTAATTTTTATTAAAGGTATATGCATTTTTTTTTGGGTCCAAAACAAGTAGCAAACTGGAGCTGATTTTCTTCTCCAAACACTGTCAAGCTCCTCTTTAAATACCTCCTTAATTGTGTGTGAGTCCGTGCAGGCTTTACATTTCAAGTTGTCATTTCATATTCCCATCTGTTGCATGGAAAGCACTGAACAATGATGTATTGGCTGCAGAAAAGCACTTTAAAACCAGAGGAAATGAGATGCACAAACCAGGGACATGTCGTCGAAGGGTAGAGATGGGTCACAGCAATGCGAGGCACAGATTTTGCCATTTGAAGAAGATCTGAAGGAGGAAAGGGTGGACTGAAAGGATCTGTGGCTAATGAGGTCCCTCAGGGAGCACAGTGCCTCCTGTGCAGGGTGTGGAAATGGAAGGCTGAGAGGGTTGGTGCAGCTTTAATATCCTCTTGCTTCTTCATGTACAGGACTGCAGAGCTGCCACAGCTCCCAGAGTGACACTGCCTCAATCCCAGGGATCCCCAGCAGAGATCCATCCTCCACCTCCTCTCTTCCATCCTGCTGGGCACCGTGTGGTCGAGGTGCTGTTTGTGAGCAGAGACTCTCTGGGGGCAGCACTGGAGAATTCTGTTAGCCAGAGGAGTGAACCCTAAATTCTGACTAAAACCTTGATGCACAACACAGCATGTAGAACTTGCATAAAATCGGGTTCTTCAGCTCATAAATGCATAGAACTTAGAGATTTCACACACATTTTGGGCACAGGGCTGAATTCCACCCAACAGGCTCAGCCTGTTCCAGTGGAGTGATTGCTTCAGTGGAACAATGCTCCAGTGGCAGCACGGGAGAGTTTTTCCTCCTTAGATTTTGCTTATAGGTTAGATTTCTCGTAGGGAACTGTCCAGCTTTCAGTCTGCTGCTTTTCCTCTCTGAACAGAGCCTTGAACCACGGGGAAGCTGCAGAGGGACTCTGTTAGGAGCAGCAGGGACAGCACAAGGAGCAATTGAAAGAAAGAAAGTTAGATTAGATGTTGGACAGAAGTTTTCCCTGTTGTGGTGGTGAGCCCCTGTGCCAGGGTGCCCAGGGAGGCTGTGGCTGCCCCAACCCTGGCAGTGTTCACAGCCAGGTTGGATGAGCCTTGAGCAACCTGCTCTGCTGGGAGGTGTCCCTGCCCAGGGCAGGGGCTGGGGCTGGAGGAGCTCTGAGCTCCATCCCAACCCCTGAACAATCTATGAATCAATTTTCACTGTCAGTCAGTGCCAGAGCTTTAGTTCAGAGCTGGTATTTCTCTGTGAATAAATCAAGAGAACCAGATTGCAGGTGAAATGCTCAACTGATTAGACAAGGCCACATTTCTCCAGGTATGCAGGGGATTACTGGATGGTGAAAAGCTGGAAGTTTCCTCCCCCTGACTGTTTACAATTCCAGGCAGGCACATAAATGCAGCAACTTGGCCATGTGCACCTTTAGATGCTGAAATTCCACTAAAACTCTGCCCCTACTATTGTCTGTTTATGTTCAAATCAATTCAGCTCAGCATTTGTTGAGCTCTACCTCTGATCTGCCACAAGCACTAAGGGTTATTATCTCACTTGGATAGCAGAACTGCTTTCCCATTATCCATAATTTTCTATATTCATACTGTTAGTCCAGTGCTCCAGACAATGCTTGTGCTACCTGTGTGCTATGAATAACAGAAATCTTTGCCACTGAAGGCAGATTATAAGCAACCTGCTGTGTTTTCAGGCTGCAAAAAGTCTGAAAGCAAAGTAGTTTCATGGTATTTAGAGAAATAGCATCGGTTTTCTCTGTGGAACAGCAAATCATACCTGCTGGACCTCACTCAAAAGGCACTTGCACATTGAAAACACAGGTAGAAGAGGTCAAATTTGTGGCTGAGTTCAAAAGTCAGTTTAAAACATCTTAAAGATGCTTTTTTTCCCACCTGGAGAAACTCTGAGTGAGCTAAGATGTGCTCCCTGGGCCAGGCTGGGATGCACCCAGGGGCAGGTGCATTGCACACAGCTGAGCTGCAGAGCTCCTTTTGCATTTTGCATTCAAATATCATTACAAATCCACCAGCACCATAAGTTCTTCCGGGCTTGAGGCAAATAAGGGGATCAAAGAGTCAGTACTTGTCCTTGGAAAGAGGGTTTGGAGGGATGGATCTCAAAAGGCCAAATGTGTTTGGGTGAGTTCTTGACTTTGAACCTTATTTTGTAGAGCAGAGACCACAAATAGTAAAGAAGAGTTGGAAAAGCAAATTAATCCTTACTGAGATGAAAATGTAATTGGGTTAAAACTCCTGTAATTAGAGTTCAACTGTCTAAACAGGCCAAAATTGAGTCTTAATTCTTTAAAAGAGGCCAAGCTGAAATATGAAATAGCAACTTCACTATTTCAACCTCTGCAGCCTGTGGCAGGTTCATAGAAGAGATGAGGCTGTGTGTCCTGCACGATATTCATTATGTTGACAGTGTTTAATATTCTGCCAGGATTAAAAGTCCTGGTTGGGATCAAACTCTATTAATCATGCCAGAGAACCCAATGATTGAGCACCATGGAAAGAATTATGTTGAGTCCCTGTGATTCTTTCTGGAGGTTTCTCCCAAAATAACTGTTTTCTGTTGCATAAATAAGAATAGTTCCTGGAATGAAAATAAGCAAAGGGATTTCCGTGCCTGGTGAACGTATTTCCTGAGCTATGTCTGTGGTTTACATTTCTCCCTCCTGCATCGTGCTCCTGTAACCCACAGCTCAGGCAGCTGAGGATCTGCTGTCCTGCCAATGAATTCCCTCTGCAGACAAACCAGGGCACGCGGTGTGAGTCTCTCGGCAGGAGAACAAAGTCCTCTCCACTGTTTCTTGCAGTTGTGCCTTCAAACAGCAAAGCTGAGGAACCAGGCTCTGAGGGGCTTCTGTCCTCCCTCTCCAGCTGACGACACAGACTGCATGTCCAACCCCTGGAGTCTGGCCCAAAACGAAGGGAGTTTGCCTTGGAACATCCCCAAGGATGTCATTAGAAGTCTGTGGTGTGATGAAGGGAAACAGGATAGTGTCTTCAGCCCAAGCCTTGGGAAACTTGACTTGACAAGATGACAGAAGGGGCATTTTCCCACAGAGCACTGCCTGAGGCCTTGGTGTCAGCCCAGACTTCCCTCAGTCACGACTAGCCAGTGCTGAGAGGAAACAAAGGGCTAAAAGGAGAGGAAATATTGAGCTGAAGCTCTTTCAGGTAGCAGAGCATGGATGAATGCATCTAATTATTGTTCTCCTCTCCCATATGGCTCTTACTTCCCTTTAATCTCTTTGTTAGGAAGCAAAAAGCTCAAATCCAGAAGAGATGTCTTTAAAGTAAGTAGTTAAATGCTTCTGGCATTCTGCAGGCTTGTGTTCTCCAGGAGCCAGTCCCCCCCTGTTTAATATGCAGCAGGATTTAAGCAGCCAGCCACGCTCTCCTTCGCGTCCTCAAGTCTGGATCAGCCCAGCACGAGGCCCAAAGCTCCTCCGGCTGTTTTCCTGCCTGGAGCGCAGCAATCACGGGACAGAGCTAGTCTGCACCAGAGCTGTGTTTCTATTCAACAACTCCAAGGATCTTGCTTTATAAATAACTGAAACTAACTTGCTTTACACGAATTCTGCATGAGTAATGGCATGACAGATTAGGCTGCAGAAAAAGGAGACTCAAGGGAGAAGTTGTCGCTCTCTGCAAATACCTGACAGGAGGTTGTAGCCAGGTGGGGATTGGTTTCTTCTCCCAGGCAAAAGTGACAGGGCAATGGCCTCAGGTTGCACCAGGGGATGTTTAGGTTGGATATTAGGGAAAGTTTCTTCATGGAAAGCGTTGTCAAGCATTGAAAGAGGCTGCAGTACTGCACACCATTCTGGTGCCTCAGTGTAGGAAGGACATGGAACTGCTGGAGCAAGTGCAGAGGAGGCCACAGAGCTGCTCAGAGCACTGGAGCATCTCCCTGTGAGCACAGGCTGAGGGAGCTGGGGCTGTTCAGCCTGGAGAAGAGAAGGTTGTGTGGAGGCCTCAGAGCATCTTCCAGGAGCTGAAGGCAGAGACCTTGAAGCCTGGAATCAAGGGCATTTAGTTTCCATGAAATTTGTGTTTTCAGTTGCTGCTGATGTTGCTTCCAATGGAAAAGAAATCAGCATTTAGCCAAAGCCTCTGTAAAAAGCTGTTCAAAACTGAAGTTGTTAGAAAAAGCAACTTACTTCAGTCTGCAGAGACACAAAGCAACTGTGAAATCCAAGACTATTAATATTGCCAAGTGTTTTGGTGACATAATAGATTGAAAATGAGGCTTGTAAGGCTTGTGATCTTCCCAGAAATCCAAGAAGTATTTTTAGCTGCCTTCACACTTGACTGTTTCTTTAATTATATGGAGTACATTGATCCAAATAGAAAGGAAAATGATAGGATGCTCCAAAAACATGAAAAAAGAAATATACCCTTTTGTCTCTATCTCCTTTCAGTCTCACTGTCTCATGTTTTCTTTCCTCTTCTTTCTCAACTCTGTTTGCTCCCATTTCTTATACCTAGATTTATTGGTATTTTTAGATCCTTTGAATTCTTGGCCAATAGTTCCTATTTTTGGATGTGAAAATATCTCTAATGCCACAGGGAATTTGTTTTCTGGGGAAACCAGTCAATAATTCAGTGTTTCTGTGGTGCTTAGTTGGATTGCACAGTCTTTCCTTCAGTGTCATGGTGTTCAAAGGAAGGTTTGAGCCCCAGGTGAGAGATGCTAAGGGGGAAATACAAATTGGCCTAAGAAGAGATCATAGAATTGACTGAGGTTTTTATCCCAGCATTGCATTTGTGCTCCTAAGTACATGGGGCAGGTTAGAAAGTGTTGGTCTTTTGACTTATACTTAGAAATTCTCTCTTTGTTGAAACATAATTCTCTTATGAAATTATTTTCCATTTTTTTTCTCTGCTGTAACAGATGTTCTCTCTTTTTCTCTAATGAAACCCAATTATTTAGTCCTGTCCCAACCATTAGCTGGAAAAGGTCTGATGGAAACTCACTGGCAAAGAAGATTGAACCCAACAAAACCAAAGGAGTCCTTGAAATTCCCAATGTCCAGCAAGAGGATGAAGGCCCTTACGAGTGCATTGCAGGGAACAGTCGAGGAACAAACACTGCAAGAGGTCAATTATTTGTCTATGGTAAGCAGATTCATCTGATTTGTATGTTTTTTAAAGAGCATGTTGGTGTTCAGATGGATTTTGCAGATGAACTCTCTTAGCCCCTCCCTGGAGGTCCAAGCTGCAGGTCAGGCTGAGCTCCCACACACTGACTGGAGTCTGCAGTGCCCTGGATGCCTCAGCATGACCAACATCCTCAGCAAACACAGCGACGTTGCGTCCAGACTCGGCTCGCGGTGTGGGCTGGGCCATGAGGCCGTTGGGAAGGTCAATACGAGGCAGACAGGAACCCCTGGGCTGTTTCCATGGAGCATTAAGGGCAGGGAAAGATTCCCTCTCCAGCAGAGAGAGCTGTGCTGCCCCTGCTGCAGCTCAGGGAAGGATCCAGATCATGGATGGCGTTGGTTCACCTCCAGTTCAGGCTGAGCTCTATTGCTTCATAAACAGACAAGAGCAAAGCAGGGGAAACTAATTCCACTGCTGCTCTCTCCTCCCTGCTTGGCTAAAAGTCGAGAGCAATCTGGGAAGCTCTTCTCCCTTTCCTCATCCCTCCACATGTGCATTGACTTCTGCAGTCCCACTCACACCTGATGGTCCCACACACCCAAGGGGAATGATGTTCTCTTTACTTCATTGTTAATACCCAAGGAAAGCAACATATTTGCACAGGAATAAGAGAAGAGATCTTTACCTCATAAAACTTTCAAAGGAGAAGGCAAAAATATGAAACACAACAGCAAGGCAAAGTAATCACAGAATCTGAGACTGAGCCTGCAATTAACATCTGTTAAAGAGACTTTGGCAAGGATTTTTCTTTGACTAAATCTCCTCTAATGAAGAGCTGCAGCCTTTGCTGATAAGCTTCCAGCCTCCTGCAGCCATGGCTAATATCAAGATCTCTGCCAGGAATAGCACAGGCTGCTGCTGCTTTGAATATTTAATTATTTCTTTGCTTTTAGGGCTGTTTTTGTTGTTGTTCTCATCATTGCACACGAGTTTTTTCCCAACATCAATCACACGGTTCCATTAAAATGAAGTTCAGTAGATTACCTGGATGTGATTGATAACAGCATAGGCAATTACCAAATGATGATCAGTTAATTCAATCTAAAACAATGTGCTTATTAACTTTGTGCATTAATTAATAGCTGCTCAGGGTGAAGTCTATAAACAGCACTCAGGAAGCATTGGCAGGAGATTTTATGGTCATGTTGGGAGTGGGTTGGGATATTCTCCACATCACTGAGTTCCTGTTGCTTGGGGTCTGGGCTGGGGTGGTTTTCCCCTGAGAACAGCCTCTCTGCAGGGAGTGGAGTGTGTCTCCTGACACAGCTGCTGCTCTGTGCATGGCCCAGCCCATGCCTGGGGCTCTGCGAGCAACAGAAAGTGTCTGTAATTAGAATCACTTTCAAGCATGGAGAGCTCTGTCCTTAGACTACCTTAGAGCATCTTCCAACACCTAAGTACTTACTTAGGCCTCAAGATAGCTCCTGCTCAGCTCAGTCCCTGAGCCTCAGTTGTTTGCAGAGCTCGGTGTGATTCCTTCACATTCTGCTTCTGTACGACAGTGAGTTGAGTCAATGTGCCACAAGTGCTCAGAAAGTGATATTTGGCTCCTCTGGGCAGTATTTGTGTTGTGAACACATCGTGTCAGGTCTGTGCTGAAACAGAGGGGTAATATTTCCAGCGCATCGTTTTTATTGGTTATTGACTAATAGTTTTGATATTTCTATTGATATAATTTTGATATTTTTCCTTTTGGCACATAGATTCAAGTACCTTTCAAGGAGGAATCATTTGCAGGAGGAGTTCCAGTGCTTCCAACAAGCATACCCTGAATTTCAGGCGTCTCAAATCACTGCTTGGGCCATAGAAAGGGATAATACCTTAGCCAGACTCCCTGCCCACTAACCTTTTGGCTCTCTAACCTCTTCCCAAGCTTGGCCTGAAGTTTAGTGCCAGGGACTTGTATAATGGCAATCTAATAAGAATGTGTTGGACAGATATTAATTAGCTCTGCTCAGTTCATTAATTAATGGCAGCATACCTCCAGCAAAATCCCTGTTCTCCTGCTTAAAATGGTTTGCATATTCTTTTCAGCACTCCCTGAATGGGATACAAAAATCCAAAATGCCTTTCTGCCCCTCTATGACAGTTTGTTTTGGGAATGCAAGGCGAAAGGAAAGCCAAGTCCTTCCTACAGCTGGCTGAAAAATGGTCAGCCCCTGGTGCCAGAGGTAAGGCTCCTGCCTTGTTTGCTTTCTTTCTCAGCTTTTTGGGTGGTTTTCTTGTGATTTAGTCATAACATTCATTTCACAGTACATTAATCCAGTGTCCAAAAAGTAGGTAAAGATTAATATATCGAACTAAATAGAGCAGCACCAATTTTGCAGCACAAAGCCTCAGTTGTTGGACTTCATCTTTGCTGGAAAAGTAGACCAATGTGGTCTTTGAGGTCCCTCCCACCCGAACCACTCTGTGATTCTATGAAACCAGTTAACACTGATACTCATATTCTGCTGGTGCAATGTAGAGGAATAACAGACTAAAGAAAACCATAGGAAGTTATAGGGGAAAGGTGAATAAGTGAAAAATGTCACTTACAGGGAGAAGGATGATGATGTGGAATGGGTAGTAGTGAAGTGGGAGGAGTGCAGGAGGAGAAGGGAAGTCAACTGGAGCTCAGACACTTGAGAAACATGCCCAGCTGCTGAATTAGGCAGGTCTGTGAGAACCCAGCTCCCAGGCAGAGCCACTGCACTGTGCTGGCCAAGCTTTGGCACATCCAGCCTCCAGCCCTCCCTCGCTGCAGCCTCCTGGAGAGGGACTCCAGTGGCAAGGGGCTCTGTGCTGCCTTTGCATGCTGCTGAGGCCAAGCCTTGCCCTTTTGTTTTGTTGTGCTAAGCATCTATTCAGCCTCTCTCAGGCATAAAATGGAATGGCTCATCTCAAATGCATTGGTTGGGAGAAAAGAATGCAGTGATTAATTTCTGCCTAGCAAGAACAGATACAGACTAATTGCCACAGCATATGGGGCGAATTAGCACCTGCTGGGTTGCAGCACCAGCACTTACTTGATTTAGGAGGACTTACCTGAGGATGTTGGAGTGGGGTCCACCTTCACAGGATTTTCTGCTGGATTAGCCCTACACAGCCCCAGCCTGCACGGGGGGAGAACAGTCAGAATTTATTGCACCTGCTCGTTCTCTTCATTGCCACCACTCTCCAAGCAAGATTACCTAGTTTCTCTCTGTTTGCAGGGAGCAATGTTCAGACTCTGTCACTCCTCAATCGCATCATTTCAATAAAAGAGGCTAAAACACTCCACAGACACATTTTCAACAGCTTCCACTGTACTTACAGTGTAGTGTAAATGGAATTCTTCAGGCGACGAAATGCTGGATGCTATTGCTCAATGGACAAAATGGATAGTTTGGAGGTGAAAGTACAAGGGAAGTGTAATAAAATATTCAGGTTGTCACAGCACTTTGCTTGTTGGGTGTCTCACAGGAGGAATAACATCCAGATTTCACCTTGGTTCTGAGCACATTGTCTACTCTTTGTCAAACTTTTCTGCCTGAGCACCTAGCTGGTCATCCCAGCACTGTTCCTGCTGCTGTGCACAGTGTGCTGCATTCTCCTCTCTGTCTGCACAGCTCCAAAGAGCCAGCAGAGAACAGTGGGGAATGTGGGACCTGTGTGGAACAGGAGTGTTGCTTCAGAGGGGGGTTTGATATTCATGGAGAGGATAGGAAACAGCCTCGGGGGAGAACTGGGGATGCAAAAGGAAAGAGGGAAACGTGGGCTAGATATGAGGCAGAAGTTTCCCTGTGAGGAGCTGAGGCTCTGGCACAGGGTGCCCAGAGCAGCTGTGGCTGCTCCATCCCTGGAGTGTTCCAGGTTGGATGGGGCTGGAGCAGCCTGGGCTGGTGGGAGCTGTCCCTGCCCAGGGCAGGGTGGGATGGGATGATCTCTCAGGGTGTTTCCCACCCAGGCCATTCCGTGATTCCATGACATGTTTAGCAGTTCACAACCACATTTGAGACACTTGGAGCTGCTCATCAGGGACTGTGCTGTGTACCCTAACTATGCTCTGCACTCTCCTTTCCTGGCAGGAGAGCCAGGCTAAAGGAGCAGCATAATCACAGCAGTAATATCTGTTGTTCAGGCTTGCACTTGGTGCCTGAATTTATATTCCCTGTGGGTTTCTTCCAAAGTCATCTGTTTTGGGGAATGTGTTCTGTTCTCCTCTCGGTGCTCCACTTCGCAGTGAAGCTGTTATTGTCCCCAGAGGGTAGTAATTGTAAAATCACAAAATATTAAGCTTTAAGTTATGGTTGTAGCACAAAACAAGCTTTTTCCTACTTTCCCAAATAGAGCAAATAAAACTTCTTTTAATACACCAAATTTCCAGCTCTGATCCAAATTTACCTCCTGTGCAGTTTCCTCTGTTTCAGCAGAATTGCACTGAGGAAAGTGAGTGTGTACAGAAATCCAAGCTCTGAGCAGCTGCCTGGGGGTTTCCAATTGGAATTTGTGTTGGCTTTCAGCAGAGCTTTTGCAGAGCCTCGTTTTGCTGTGACTTGTGGCACCTCTGTGTCCTGTGGAGGTTTTCCCATCATCTTATGTTCCCATTATCAGATGGTGCTGGTGGGACCAGAGGGTTGGTGATGTTTCCCCATTCCCTCAGCCAGGGCTGAGGAGCTCAGGAGCTGTGTGGAAGGTGCTCCAGCCTCCCAATGTGCAGCAGCTGTACCTGCCCTGAGGTGGCTCCTTCTGTCTCATCTGCACAGTGGAGCAAACCCACAGCTTCCCAGCTCAGCAGTGCAGGGAAACGTGTGCCACAGCTGGAGCAGCTGGGCAAACCTGCCCAAAGCAATGCCTGCAGCCTGTGCCTGGAGTGCCTGAGAAGCTGCAGGAGCTAAAAGCTGACAAGAGCCACCATCACAGCAAAGATATGCATCATATTTTGACTGTATTTAGCTCCATTGCTCCAAGCAAACAGCATTTCTCCTTGGGAATTCCAATCAGTGTGATGTAGAGCGCTGGGGTTGGGCACTCACTGGCTCTGCCAATGTTCTCCCCTGTCTTTGCTTCCCCCAGGAGAGAATTGAAGTCAGCAATGGGACTCTGAGGATCCCTGTGCTCACTGTGTCAGACTCTGGGCTCTATCAGTGTGTGGCACAGAACGAGTATGACACTATCTATGCCAGTGCTGAGCTGCGAGTCTTGGGTGAGTAAAGGCCCAAAATGAGCAAGTTCTGCCTATAAAGGACTTTTCCATGGCAAAAAGCTGAAGTTAACGAAAGAAGAGATGAAATTCCTCCTGCCAGGTCAGGCCTGTTGCTATTTCTTTGCTGTTTGCCCTTCACCCACAGGCAAATGTGGTTTACTAGTACAATTCCATGACTTGTCTGGGAGAAGAATCTAATCCATGTGTGGCCTTTTTTATCACAAGTTTAATGAATGCTGTTTCTTGCTTGTTTTGGGTTTTTATTAGTTATTCTTCAGGTTTTAAAAGTCATGGCAGAACATGGGGGAAAGAAAAAAAAAACACAGAGAGGGCACACATGGATATAAACAAACAACAGAACAAGGAGTCTCATTAATGATTATCAGAGATGCAGATAAAAAGCAATTTGTTCTTATATTATAAAAGTATTTTGCTCAGCAACCAAATATTAGTGAAACCAGTAACACAGACTTTAAGAGCACAAAACTGTTGGACAATCTTGTGTTTTCTCCATCTTCAAGAGTGAATTTTCAACACATGGATATAAACAAACAACAGAACAAGGAGTCTCATTAATGATTATCAGAGATGCAGATAAAAAGCAATTTGTTCTTATATTATAAAAGTATTTTGCTCAGCAACCAAATATTAGTGAAACCAGTAACACAGACTTTAAGAGCACAAAACTGTTGGACAATCTTGTGTTTTCTCCATCTTCAAGAGTGAATTTTCAACTGAATCTACTGGAAAAATAAATGGATTTTCACTGTAGGTTTGTGAACAGAAAACCATAGTAAAACTGCTTGTGCTGGAATACTCTGCAGAGGAATCCAAGCAGCTGGATCAGGAGTGTGATGCTTATCCTGCTGGTGTAGGAACCTCAGGCACCTCATTCTCTGCAGCAGATAGACCTGTGTCTGCACATAACCCTCAGAAGAGGTGGTCAGACCTAGGCAGCTTCTAGGCAGAGTTGGGAAACAACATAATTAGAGATAAATAATGAATAAGATGCAATGAGTTCAATTCTTTGGTACATTTTTTGCTGTTAGATTTAGATGTATTTTTAATGTACTTTTTAATGTACCTTTTTATATGTACTTTTTAATGTACTTTTTGTGTGTCTTTTTTTTTTACTATTTGCTTTTTATATACATTTTTTATGCTAGATTTATATGTTCCTTTACAGAAACCCCCAAAGCAAAGCAATTCCTGAATTCACCAGCTGTATAACTCAGAGATAATTCAACAAGTTCATTTAGCACCGTGTCAGCTGCACATTGTTCTGCTCTTCTTCCCTCTCTGTTTGCAGCTGCAGCCCCTGACTTCTCCAAAAATCCTGTGAAAAAAATATCTGTTGTTCAAGTTGGAGGTGAAGTTACAATTGGCTGCAAACCCAGTGCTTCTCCCAGAGCTGTGATTTCCTGGAGGAAGGGCTCAGAGGTTCTGCACCAGGACAGGAGGTACTGGCCCAGGCTGGGTGGGTGTTGCCTGGGTTGGAATCCTTTGCAGCTCACAGGTGCCCAGCTCAGGGGTGGCAGGGTTTGGTGCCAGGTGCCTGTTTGTCTCTGGCAGTGGCCGCAGAGCTGGTGATGAGCAAAGCCCAAGCGAACCCACGTGGGCAATGGTTGTGTTCAGCAGCACTGAACTCCTGCAGGGCTCTCAGGGCTCACTGCTCCCCAGCACAGAGCAGGGCTGAGCCAGCCTCTGTGGGAATCAGCAGCAGAGCTGGGGGTACCCCCAGGCTGTGGCATAACTGCTTTGCAGCTGTACAGGTTGTACCATGAGCCACAGCAAAATCAGCCTCGTGTCCTGTCGCTCCCACTTGGGGCTTAGCCACTGGACCAGTGTGCTGGGACAGGCCTCACAGCTGCTTTGGGGTGGCACAGGTTTGGTGATGCCTCACAGCCTCGTGTGAGCTGCCACGAACCGACTGCACTGTGAGCTCCAGCAGAGTTTGGACAGCACCCCCAGGCAGTGGTGGGTCTGCCGTGGTGTCCTGTGCAGGGCAGCACTGGGTTCACTGGTCTTTGTGGCTCCCTTCCCACTCAGGATAGGCTGCAACTCTGGTATTACATTCCAATGCCACTTAAATGGTAAAATATTAAAATCAGAGTGTGCTACTGCCATAAGTTGTGAGCGTTGCACACAGCATCCAACCCTGAGGACATTTCCATCTACAAATGGAGACAGATGGATGAAATAGGCAACAGTGGCTAAGAACTTCAGTCCTCAGCATCTCTCTCAGCTCACAAACGTAACAGCAATGCTGTCTTATCACATTCTGTTTTCAGGCTTTGAGCATGAGAATCAGTAATTCATAAAGCTCCGGAAACTGCAGAGCAGATTTTGCACACATGGCCAGGAGCTCCAGGAGGTTAGTTTGGGTCACAGAGGCTTAGGACAAGTATAATTCACTAAAACATTCTCCCAAAGTGTGATGAACAAGAGAATTTCCTTTTTGCCATCCTGAAGCACAATACAGATACAAGTAAATTAGAGAATTGCTGAAAGAAATTGCAAATCTGAATGGGAATTTTATTTCCATTTTAACAGCTCATGAGGAAAAATATTTTTCTAACTAGTTCAGTCAAATCTCTATTTGTATTTTGATTTCATTTTGATTATCTTGTCTGTTCAACAGGCAGAACTAAGCCTAGATCCTGAGTTTCCACTGCTCTGATATTCCCCCTCTGAGTTAATACACAAACATTTACACACTGTATTTACTTGTGCTTCTGTATTAATTTACCAACAATAATTCTAAGCACACTGTAATTTTTGAGCATCCCAGAAGGTTCCTGCTGCTCAGCAGGAGTAAACAACAGGAGCAGGAATTGCAGAGGGAGAGAGTGGTTAAGCTCTCTGCGTGCACAACATTATTACCAGTGTGGCCACTGGTGCAAAGTGGAATTTATGAGGCTTTTTTTGATTATGAAATGACAAAATAGCTAATGCCATGGTTTCAAAGGAAGGAAAATAAATCAGCTATCCAGTACTTACGCAGAGATCTGTTTGACAGAAAGCAAAATGAAATGAGGGCTTGGATGGCTGTAAAGTACATGAGTAATTAAAGTGCTAAAATTACATGTATTTTTGCTCATAAAGTAGAGTAGGAAACTGCTTTGCCTTCCTCCTTATATGTGATTAAACCCTGACATGTCACTGATTATTATATTTTATTTTGCCCAAAGTTGTCCTTATTTTTACTCCCATTTTATTGTGCTGCAGTTATGATCTGTATGGACTCCTTTACTAGCCTTTTGTAAACACTTGCTTGGGCTATAGATGCTAAAAAAAGGGAAATCCCAATCCCTTGGGTCCTGCCAGCCAAACTGTGGTGGGCACACTGCTAAACACGTCAGATCAGTTGGAATGAGTAAGAGAAACTCCATCTTTTGTTACAGAAACATACAACTAAACCGATTCCACCCCAAGGGAGGAGAATATTCTTTCTTTTTCACCTTCTTCCTTTCACTCATGACAGCAGGTTATTCCTGAGAGTCCTGAGCACTTGGTGGCTGCTGTCCCTGAGCTTTGATGTGACAAGAGATCTCTGCTTCCTATTGAATGTGATTGTAAGCACAGAAAGAGAATTGTGCTGAGCAAGAACAGCTAATTAATGCCTTATCCATATCAATGGAAGCAGCATTAAATATTGCTTTTATTGCACTTCCTCTGGTTATTTTTTATATCAAGCATTTTCAAGCTTACAAAGCTGCAGTATTTGGCCTCTGCTATTTGAAAAAACAGCTTGAAATGTCTTGAAGTGTATTTTGCTGCATCTTCTCCAGAGTTCAGCAGTGAAGGTGCTGAGCCCTCTGTCCCCTCTCAGGGCACAGTCTCCTCCAGTCCCTCTTGTCTCTCCATCTTCTCTGGGGCTCAAACACATCCTGGCCCAGATTTGTGTAAAAAACGTCCTCACACTTGAAGCACGGACACATTTTCCCTCAGAAAATGCCCAAATCGATCCCTCTGTGCATTACATGGTGACACAAAGCCTGGCCATGCCTGTGCTGGCTGTGCTTCTGTTCTCAGTGCTCGTGGCCTCTCTCTATTGAGTGTTTTGGCTCCAAATGGTCAGAAATAGCTGCAGTTCACCCCCAGGGGCTGGGATTGCTCTGTGGTCCCTGCTCTGGCCACCTCAGAGAGGGAATTCAAGGTGAGCAGCTGCAGGAATCAAACAGAATTCCCACAGGTGTCTCATCCTGGCTGGATTTACCTGACCCTCAGTCAGCTCACCTGGACCATCTGGCAGGACAGCTCCAGCTTCAGTTTGGGGCAATTAACCTCTTCGTTTGGGTCAAAGTCTTGAGGGATGAGGTTTTGGGAGCAATACTTGTCCAGTGGAGAACTCTTTGAACAGGTTTTGTTTGCCCTTTGCTGGCTAAGTGCCTCTTTTGCTGTGGGTTTTAGCTCAGTGCAGACCTGAAACGCAGCAAAGAAGAAGCTTCATGCTCCCAACTCCCTCCCAGTGGAGTCTGACACAGAGAACAGCTATTTTCATGTATGTCGTATTCTCAGTGTGTGCAATGGGAGTTTTCTTCATCTCACTTCTCTCTTCTCTCATCTTTTGCCCACTGAGGGAAAGGGAGAGGAGAAGAGAACGATTCCTATCTTAAATAAAACAAGTACTCAAGTCTAGACACTGATCTCATCTCAAATGTCTGTCTTGGTGCCTGCAGTGCATTCAGGATCAGGACCCTCATGGCAAACTTCCTTCCTAAAAATTCCCTTTGATTGAAGCATTTTACTAACTGGGAATTGGCCCTGGTTCTGCTTTGCCAGAGAGAGGTGCTATTCCCTCAGCATGAGCTGAGGATCCCCAAGCACTGCAGTGAATGCAGATAAACATTCGTGATTCACTTCACTCAGAATTTAAATGAGGAGAGCTGAGGGAAAACTGAGCAATGAGGAAGGCTGAAAGAATGCATTACTCATATACAGCACTTCCCATGCATTAATAATCAGTAATAAGCAAATATTCATAATTTAGATTGGGTTTGGAGGGAACTGGGCAAGAAATATGTTTAGGGATCAATAAAATATGATCACTACTTGTTGGCTCCAAGACTTGCTTGTAGGACACAGTTCAATCTCATCTCTGCCCTCAGTAAAGCTGCTCCTGTGGCACACTTGGGTTTGGGGGCTGCACTCCAGTTACTGCCATTTCTCAGTGAGAGATGGGAGCATCACTGAGCACTGACATGAAAAGCTGTTTTTCAACGCTGTGCAACGAGAACTGAGCAGATGTGGTGACTGAGTGGGGTCTTAGAGCTTCCCCCTGAAGCCTCAGACTCAAGGAGGTTCTTCTGCTCCCAGATGAAACCCCAGGACCCAAGAGGTTTCCTTAACTGCAGGTTGGGTCTGTTCACAGCTGTGTGTTGCTCTACCTGTCAGTCTCCTGGGCAGGACCTTTCTCCTACCACCTTCTGAGCACCCCTGGCCACCATCTGCTTCACCTTCCCCCTGCTGCTCCACTGCCCACAGACTCCACAGCCAGGAGTGTTCTAACACACTGCAAACCTTGCTGTTATTTGGGGAAAAAATGTGTCTGTGAGTGGGCTTAGATGAATAGATTATAAAGATAATTCAGCCTGGAGGAGGCTGAGGGGAGACCTCATGGCTCTCTACAGCTTCATCATGAGGGGAAGAGTAAGGGCAGCACTGACCTCTGCTCTTGGTGACCAGTGACAGGACACAGGGAATGGCTGGAGCTGTGTCAGGGGAGCCTTGGGCTGGAGATCAGGACAAGGTTGTTCCCCCAGAGGTGTTTGGGCACTGAACAGCTCCCAGGGCAGTGTCACAGCCCCAAGGTGACAGAGCCCAGGAGTGTTTGGCCAATGCTCTCAGGGTCATGGTGTGAGTCTCAGGGATGTCTTGTGCAGGGATAGGAGTTGGACTTGATGATCCTTGTGGTTCCCTTCCAGTTCTGAATATTCTGTGATTATTTGGTAAACAGGAGAAGTTCTCAATCCACTGATCAAATACAACACACACAATATATTGTCTGTGAAACAGCATTTCAGCTTGAACCAATTTGAGAAGAAATGTGTCAAGGCAGTTCAGCAAACTTCAGTGAAACATTTCAATTACCACAATGTCAAGGCTGTTGGTTTAGCTCCCAGAATATCCATTAGCTTTAAAAATAAAGAAAAAAAAATCTGCTTGGGGAGGAAGCAAGACAAAATGGATGGAAAAACCCCAAATTTGCACTAGTCTGCTAACAAAGCAGGAGATTGATGGCACTTAACTTTGCTTTAGCTGAAGTCACTATGCAGCCTAAGGAGCAGTGACTTTTCCTTGGCAGGTGCCTCTATCTCAAATGAGCCACCTAACTTTGCGATGAGCAAAGCTGAGAGAAGAAAACCTCTCCAGAGTGTGAAAACCTTCTCCATCTGTACTGAAGTCAAACCTGATGAGCAGCAGAGGCAGAGAAGCTTTGCTGGCCACACTGCTGAGTGCCACAGCCACCCTGCTTTGGGCACCCACTGTGTGCACAGGGAGTGCAGAGATCTGTATGCAGGGAGCAAGCTCCATATAGAATCTATTTTCCTTGTGCTATTCCAGCCCTTTCCATCCTATTCCCAGCTCCCTCCAGCCCTGCAGCAGGTGAATGGCAATGGGATAGTAATTTCACTATTATTTTATGTTTTAAAGCTGGTTTTTGAGGCCTGGATTAGGGGTGTCTCTGGTTTGATCCTTATTGCTCTCCTACCACGAGGAGCTTTGCAGAGCTTTGATGAGATGCCTTAATCCTTCTACCTGCTCAGGTCTGTGTGCTTGGGAAGGAGTTCACCCCCTATTTTGTTGTTTAAGTAGAGCACTTCAGGTGTGGGCAGCAGCAGTCAGAGCCATTCCAGCTTGCTCAGCCACCAGTGCTGTAAGTAAACAGGAATATAAATGAAGCCTTGTCTCTTGAGGAAATTCCAGTTTTGCTTAGGGAACCAATGGAATTGATTCCACATCTGCTAAATTTGATTAATCACCTCAGTTCCTCACTAACAAATACATTGATGGGACTCAAAGGCACAGATTTACCTGCCTGTTTGCAGTGCTAGGGCTGAATGTACATATTAAGACATGGAAACTGCTACAAGCAGGGCTTGGAGCAGCCTGGGCTAGTGGCAAGGGTTGGAACTAGATGATCCTTAAGGTCCTTCCAACCCAAACCACCCTGTGATCCCGTGAAAACCTGAGACTGCTGTACAGGATTGGGTTTCAGCTCTCAGGCCACATTGCTATGGCAGATCTGGGGCCAAGCAGACAAACCTCACCATGAAAGCTACCTGAGAATATCTATGCTCAGATGAAGTGGCCTCAGTTTCAGAGGTAACAGGAAAGAGAGGATTGAACAGACTAGGTATAATGCATTTATTGAGTATTTACCTGCTATCAGCAGTGGTTTCTCCATTTTTGGCACTGGTTGTAGCTATTTTCCTGTGCTTCCTCTGAATACTGTCCCTGAATCCAATAGGAACATCACACACAGGAATGATCACCAAACGATCCACAAAACTGGTGATATTGGCACAAGAAAAATTTTCCAACTAAAGGGTTGGCAGAAAGTACCTCAGACTGGCCTGAAGTACCTTCAGGCTTTCCTTCTTTGTGATTCTGATTCTTTCTGCCTTCTCCCCCATGCTGAGGGTGAAGACAGAGGAATGGAAAACACAGGAGTGAGAGATGAGGAGAGAGACATAAGGAGGAGGCAGAATCAGCACAGATGATGGGAAGAAAAAGAAAATATTTTCTTTTTCCTTCTTTATCTGATTTCCCTTTGGTTTTCCCCCTTTCTTCTTTGTCTGTTCTCATCCCATTTGAAGCCAGCCCACTGCAGAGCGAGGAGAAGGCAGGAGGGGACCCCCATTGCTACCTGAGCCGGGGAGGCACTGGCAGGCAGCAGCCAGAGGAGATTAGCACAGTGCAAGCCAGAGAAAGGGCTTTGCCTTCCTCTTCCCTCTCACAATGGCACAAGCCAATAAAGCTAATTTCCTCCTGTACTGCTGATTACTTAATGCAAGTGTTTAGCACAGCAGACAGGGTGAGCATGAAGGAAGCAGATGAACCATATGGTCCCATGTGTAAGGAAGAATGACAACCTGTGTGCTGCTGGATTTATTACAGCTTCCCTCTGCATGACATCTTTCTCATGCACTTTCCAATCGCTCCGGCTCAGCTCCTGGGGATGCCTTTCCAAGGGGCTGTCCTGCATGCTGAGGTGGCCCAAGCAACCTGTCACTCTTCCATGTCACAGGGAGCTGCAACAAAGCAGGGAATGTCAGTGCTGTGCCCTCTCTCCCCTCAGCTCCTGTCCTGTCCCTGCTTCATGCACATATCCTGATTGATGTTCAGGACTTGGTCCAAACGCAGCTTTGCTCATTGGAGTTTTTCCATGGACTTCAGCAGGCTGGGAATCAAGGTTCCTAATTAGGAGTTTGCACAAAAAATAATGAGAGAATGCAACCTTCTGTGCTTCTCTTCCAGGCCAAGTTGTACTGCCATGCACATCATTACTGCTGCTCTGTTCTGGGCTGTGTGGCTGGAGCACACACAAATGCCAGTATTGGATGAAAACCAGGCTGCACAGCCAGCCAGCTAAAGATTCTGATCCCCAGGGTTTCCAAGATAAGAGGAATATTAGATATAACAGATCAGGGTATGCTGGGGAGGTGATACGAACACAGCCTCAGAATATCCTGAGCTGGAGGGGCCACACAAGGATCATTCAGTCCAGCTCTCCACAGGCACAGGGACTGTGGCCAGGCATTCTGTGATGAGGAACAGCCTTCCAGAGAGGAGTGTCTGGGATCACTTGGGATGTGAAGGGTTGTGTGAGTGACAGCACAGAAACAGCACCTTGAAAATGTGCCTAATGCTTGGCCGATGTAAAGGGCTTGTGGGAGAATCCTAACACCTCTGGTTTAGCCAAGGGGGTTTATTACAAAGAAATGCTTCTGTTTCATTACTCCTTTTATTTGAGAGCTAAAATCTTTTCAGGCTTTCCGTGAAAGGAGAATCTGAGGAAGGAAAAGCTTCAGGGACACACACAAGTGGTAGAACATGACGCACAGTTTAAAAAGACATAACACTGCTCTGCTCTGTGCTGTTTTCAGCAAGGTGGGTCTGGGGCTCTGC
>NW_008692168.1:108346-110317 GCF_000695815.1 Acanthisitta chloris
GCACTCACACTGAGCATGGACTCAGCAGCCCAGGGAGGATTTCCTCAAGCCCACAGGGTCTGAGAAGCTAGAGGTGATGAGAGCTGCTTGGACAGGGCTTGGAGCAGCCCTGGTTAGTGGGGGATGTCCCTGCCCATGGCAGGGAGTGGAGCCAGACGATCCTGAAGGTCCCTTCCAGCTTAAACCATCCCGTGATTCCATTTTGGAGGTGTTTCCAGGCTCTCTGCAGCCAAGCCAGTCCCACACTGGTGTCAGTCACTTGTTGCCTGCACAAAATACTTGAAGTTAACAGCAGCTTTTATTGTACTTTTGGTTTTGAAATACATCCTGACCAGCCGATAGGGAAGAAGCTTCCTGTAAGTGAATTAAACTCCCATGCAGAGAGTCATTCAGGGCCTTATATACTGGTTAAATTCCACTTAAGGCTCACATTCAGGGCTTAGTTCTACATCTGGAGTGAATTTGGGTGTATGAGTGGCTCTGCCTGAGCTCCTAGTAGTGTCTGGCTGCTAAAAATGGTGATTCGTGGTGGGATTAGAATGGTAGTAGTGTGGCCACACCATCCTGTTCTCAGAGAATTATTCTCTGAGAAGCAAAGTTCTAAGGATTTCATGAAAACCTGTTGGAAGAGAGAAAAATTGGCATCTTTTATTTGGCAATTCAGGTCATTTTCTGCTTTTCTCTCCCATACACACTGAGGTGCTGTTGCCCAGTACTCCCTGAGGTGTATTGCACTGGATTTAGGCATGTGGCTACAGACATAATATTTTTGTCACTTTTTCTCATGTCATCACAGGAGAAATCTGCTTCACATTTAATCTCTGAGTGTGTTAAACACAGGGCAAACCAACTTTTAGCTATTTCATGTTACAGGCAGAAGTAGCTCCTGAAAATTCTGTTTTCCCTGGAAGCCCTTACAGAGCTCCGTTCAGCTTTCTGTATATATCTACAGAAATAAATACCTGTGGCTCTGAATTGCAGAGATTTGATGCAAAAATCACTCTGTTTTTAGGAACAGAAAGGAATTTTAGAAAATAGCAAGAAATAATGTTCTAGTGTTACGTTCTGTCACTGCTGATAAAGTATATTATACATTACATTATCCTTCTTTTCTAAAATATTTTGCTAAGGCTTTTCGTCCTTTTGATCCAAATAGTTCCAAGGGTTTAATGGCATTTATTCTATTCCCAGTTAATTGTCAGTCAACCCTGAAGCTCATTTCTATCAGCACACAGATAAGGGAAATCTTTTAAGCATAGTTTATTAAATGGCAATAGTATTAGCATACAAATTACCCCGAGAGCAGAATAAACAGGTACAGAGATCATTACCATATGATACAGACAGTCAGATCTCAGATGGGACTCGGTGGGACCTTTGGAGAAATACCAGAGCTGTCAGCAGCAGGGACAAGTCATTCACTCAGGCAAACTTTACTCACATTTCCATCTGCATAAATCACCAGGAAATCTGAGTCCCTTGGGAGCTGTGCTCCTGTTTCTGCCCTTCTCTCACTTCCCTTTGTGCTTTTTAATTCAGCCTCTCATGCTTCTCAATCTTGGTAAAATGAGGCAAGTCAGATATTGTCTCAGTGTCTGCAGCATGTCTGGAGAAATTTATAAACAATCTGTCTTCGCACAGCCTGGAAAGCAAAAGAGGTTTTGCTCTTGAGCAGCATAGGGAGGCTGAGAAGACACAGTTTCAAATAGGATTTCTCAGATAATAAAAATTACTTTGCCTCTGATTTCATCAGATACAGAATCCTCCTTTTTTATCTGCACAGTGCCATGCTGAAGCCTTCAATAACCCCAGGAGGTGTCAGACACTTGATGGCAGAGGCAGACAGGAGGCAAGGGAAGGGAAACTTTACACTGAGTGCCAGAGTTCCCTTCACACAGTCACACAGAGCAATCAGAGTTGAGAGGGACCCACGAGGATCACCAGTCCAACTCCTGTCCCTGCACAGACACC
>NW_008692168.1:110649-114094 GCF_000695815.1 Acanthisitta chloris
AACCTTGTCCTGATCTCCAACCTGACCCTGTTCAGTGCCCAAACACCTCTGGGGGAGAACCTTGTCCTGGTATCCAGCCCAAACCTCCCCTGACACAACTTCAGGCCATTCCCTGTGTCCTGTCCCTGCACTGTCCCTCGTGTGGGAGTTGTACCCAGCCATGAGTTCTCCCCTCAGTCTCCTCTCCAGCTGAACACACCAAGTGCCTCAGCCTCTCCTCACGTGGCTTCCCCTCAGGGCCCTTCACCATCTTTGGTGTCTCCTTTGGACACTCTCCAGTCACTTTAGGTTCTCCTTACACTGTGGTGCCCCAAACAGTGTTCCAGGTGAGGCTGCCCCAGCGCAGAGCAGAGCAGGACAATCCTCTCCCTCTGCCCTGGCCATGCCTGATGCCCAGCACAGTGTCCCTCCTGCTGCCAGGGCACACTGCTGACACAGCCAGGGCCCTTCCAGCACTCCTTTCCAGCATTCTTTGGAAAGGAGTTCTCTCCTGCCCTTGCCCAGTTACCTGCCCTGCAGAGCTAGTCTTCATTCACCCCCAGCTTTACACCAGTGCAGCTCAGCTGGTTTGGGATGGGATTTGAGAGGCATTTCAGACCAAATCGACGTGTTCCATGTCCCTGAGGGAACCCCCAGCTCTCCCCACACCAGCCTGGCACAGCACAGCCTGCTCAAAGCTGCTGTGCTTTCACATCTAATGGCTCAACACCTCTTCCTTTCCTCAGATATTATTTTGCCATCAGCCTTGTTAAATACATATTACCCTTTCATGCCTTCAGATCAAAGCAAATAGCCATCAACAATCCTCTGTTCACATGAGCCAACCCGTTTGGAGGTGCTTTGTTTGGCCTGGTTAATTAAAAGCTGTACCCAGCAGCCCTGCTTGAGTTCTCAGGTTCTTTGCTTGCAAAGTCTGTGTGACAGTTTTAATGAGCTCTCCCTTCTACCCAGCCTCGTGTCTTCTGCAGGAGCCTTGCAAGCTCTGCTCTCTGGGCACCACAGGGAGCTCTGACTCCAGCAGGCCCTGGGGACACTCTGTTTTCCCTTTCTGCATGGGATGCTCATCTCACCCACTGATGGAGCCACTCAGAGCCTCTCAGTGCCATGGATTTATGTGATAAGAATATGTGTAATGGATTTAAATTAAAGAGGGACAGTTTAGATTAGATATTGGCAAGGAATTGTTCCCAGTGAGGTGCTGAGGTACTGGCACAGGGTGCCCAGAGCAGCTGTGGCTGTGGATTCCTCATCCCTGGAGTGTTCCAGGCCAGGCTGGATGGGGTTGGAGCAGCCTGGGCTGGGGGAGGTGTCCTTCCTCTGGAAGGGTGGAATGAGATGACCTTTGAGGTCCTTCCAACCCAAACCAGTCAGAGATTCCATATGGAATGATATTTCCGGGTATTCCTAATTTGCCCATGCCTGCAGGAACTTTGTATAAACATATAGAACTGGATTTTCTTCTCTTTTTCCTCACAGCAACTTGGTTTAATAGAGATGCTCAGCCCGAGGTAAGCCCTGTGTGGTTCAGGCAGGAGCAGAGGCAGCAGCACCACCCTGAGAAGGATTGAAGCACTTTGTAAGCCAGAGATGCCAGTTCAGAGTTAGGCTGTGCTTAAGCAATCCCTTGGAGCAACAAGGGCTTTATCAACAGCTGTGTCCTGAGTTCTTCCTTCTCCTCCTTCTCTCTCAAGGATGCAGTTATCAGATCTGCTCCAGATCTTGTGCTTTTTGTCCCTTGACAGGACTTACTTCCTTACTGAGGGAAGTACAGCTTTCCTGGCAGACAAAATATTCTACTTACATTGTACTGGACAAGTTAAACTTCTCTGCCTTGTCCCAGTACTTGGAATTACCTTGTCTTCTGATGCAGCTGCTCAGAATTATTATCTATAGCCTTCACACAGCCTAAAATGTGAAAAGTAATGGCTTTCAGCAAACCCTTCAGCAGGTGAGACCTGAATTTCACAGCTTCTTTTGAAACCATTTGTTAGAGCTCAAGCCAAAGCCCATTAAAGGGAATATTCCCATTGCCTTCCACACCACAGGTCCCTTGTCTGAAAGACAAATGGAGGGGATAAAGTGTGACCCCTCTGAACCCCCCAGGGTGGAAAGTCGTGGCTCTGAGGGAGGTTGGGGCAGCTGGGGCAGCATTTCCCTTGGCTCTTTGGAGCTGGCATTGAAGTGCAGCACCTTAAGACTCTGCTGGGCTTTGCTTTCTCATCCGTCACCCACACAGACCCCAATGCAGCTGGAAAATCCTCACCTTCCTTTGTATTTCCTTTCATTCCCTTCCCCACTGAACTAATTACTCTGGAGGCCTTTGTGCTTTCACTGCCTGAGTATCTTATTTACTGCTCGCTCCCTGATTGTTGTTAGGCACTGTGACCTGTTTCAAACAACTCCCAAGCTTTTCTCAGCACATGGTTTGTCTCTGCTAAGCTGTTCTGATCCCTTGAAAGAGTCATTCCATCCTCAGCCTGCCCAGCCACTGGAATATTGTGTCAGAACAGCATTTCTTCACATCAGACATTGCCTTGAGCGGGTGCAAACCCCTTTTAGTGGATAAATTAGAAAGCAGGAACTGCTGAGGGCTCAGTCCCTCCTGAAGAACAGAGGGGGGAGAATGTGAGTGAGACAGGACTAAACTGCAGTGAAAAGCCACAATGGGAATCCACAGGGGCTAGGCAAGAGTCTGTGCTTTCAGAGCATCTCCCCTTTGTTATTCTGTATATTCCAGACTGATTTTCCCTCTGTATTTGCCTACACTGAAGTTTGGGGGACTGAGATTCTCTCTTTTCTTGCCTTATGGCCCTGCTGCTGTATTCCAATTTGTGCCTGAGGGATATAAGTGCAACTGCAGCACAACCAACAGGTCACCACTATTTACTGGAGAGAAAGAGACTTGTTATAACTTATAATTCAGGTACCCAAGTTATGAACGTTTGTGATTCACACGCAAATCTCTTTGGATACTGTTTGATGAACACCATGTGTTACCTAACCAGTCAGTTGCATCCACTGTTTTATCACCAGCAGTTTGTGCTGAAGGTGTTTTTTCGAGGCTGGTGCAAACTGAGGTGAGGAAATGCATCATTAATGACAAAATATTGCAGAGGCAGAAGTGGAATCCTTGAAAATGCTTCATGTTCAAACCTGCCTCTGAAACAGTGTCAGCAGACGTGTGCCCAGTCCAAGAGGGAGAGACACCCGTGGTCTCCTGTTCTCATGCACCACCAGAACTGCTCAGTTCAGAGAACCACAGAATGTCCTGAGCTGGAAGGACCCACAAGGATCATCAGTCCAACTCCTGTCCCTGCACAGACACCCAAAAATCTGTGCTGAGAGCATTGGCCAAACACTCCTGAGCTCTGTCACCTTGGGGCTGTGACACTGCCCTGGGAGCTGTTCAGTGCCCAAACACCTCTGGGGGGAGAATCTTTCCCTG
>NW_008692168.1:114112-120785 GCF_000695815.1 Acanthisitta chloris
TAACACAGCTTTATTCATCTTTCTTTATCAAAAAAAAAGAAATTTAGCTGATCCATCACTGTATTGAATTGTGTACTTTCTTGCTCACTGTTTTGCTCTGCCCCAGTTTATTATGGATCTGTGATGGATTATTAAACCTGAACTGATTTCCTCCCTGTACTACAAATGGCAAACTAAGAGCTGCTGCAGGACCTGGTGATTATTGCCAAGGAAACAAAGATTTTTTCCTTCAAGCCTAAATCCTTTTCCCTCTCTGCTCCACACACAGTGACAGCATTCCCAGCACCATGGGGACACCTCTGCTGCTCTCAGTCCTAAATCACTTTGCCCTGCTGAGGAGCAGAAAGGGGTAAGGTCAGATGAGTGTGGGAGACATGAAATTAGGGGGATATAAGCAAGAAGATCATCAGAAATCCAAGTCTAGGCTTCCCTTTGCCAGCTGAGAGGTTGGCAGTGTGTAACAGAAACAGGACAAGGTGTGATGTGTGTCCCACCTGTGCATAAATCCCAGAGTGCAAGGCAGGGAGACACTGGTGGGTTCTGTGTGTTTAATGGTTCTGATGCTATTACCAGCTCCAACTTCTGCTCCTGTGCTTGTCCATTTCCTGAGTAATTCATTGCATCTCCCAATCTCCTGCATCACACTAAACACCCAAGCTGTGATCCATGAATTAGAGACCTTCCTTTTTATGAAGGAGCCTTGTATTAGAGTTAACTGCCAATTAAAGGAGGAGCATCAAACAGGTTGCTGTGAGAGCTCTGAATGAGACCTGTTTCCCTGTGGATTTGTGGCTTACACTGCATTCTGTCAGCTACAAGGAATTTGTGGGCAGATTTTCCCTGCCTGGAGGGAGATCCTCTGGTGCCTGAGTTGGGTGTTTACTGGCAAGAGGAGATGCACATGGAGACCCTGAAAATTCCAGGATGTTCATGCCTTTCATTCCCCTGTCCTTCTGCCAATGTGGTCAAGAACTCCCACACCTACAAGTGCAACAGGAGGATCAAAGGAACAGAGATAAAACTAACAAACCAATACAGGAAGTTCATCATTTACCTACTTCTGTTTTCAGTTTTGAAATTCTTTACCTTTAGGTATATGTTCTGGGTGTTTCTGAGGAGCCACAAGCCCGAAGTAAGAGCAGGAAGCTCTTCCTTCTTTCTCTTGAGTCTCCAGATTTTGCTGGCAGAAGGTCAGCTGGAAAAGTTAATTATCAAATCTATGTGCCAATGTAACATTCCTAATAGAGAAATCAATAATAAGCAGAGGTGAAAACTGGTTGATACATATTCAACTTTGCTGGAGAAGAGGAAAAGTCTAAAGAAAACATTTTAAAGTATTATTGCATTTCCATTACTGTTCTTCTAGCAGCATTCTTTTTTTTTCTTTTATTTCTCTATTGTTTCCCAGAGAAGCTGTGGATTCCTCATCTCTGGGAGTGTTCCAGGCCAGGCTGGATGGGGTTGGAGCAGCCTGGGCTGGTGGGAGGTGTCTCTGCCCAGGACAGGGGTGGAGTGAAATGAGCTTTAAGGTCCTTGTGACCCAAACCAGCCTGAGAGTCTCAGACTGTGTTTGTTTTCCCCCAGGGCTGTGCTCCTCGAGGATGGAAGCCTCAGGCTGTCTAACATCACCAAGTCAGACACTGGGGTCTACACCTGTGTGGCAACAAACCAGTTTGGAGCTGCCAGAGATTCAGGGAACCTCATTGTGAAAGGTACTTAAATATCTTCTTTTGTGGAATGAGATGACCTCTAAGGTCCTTTCCAAGCCAAACCATTCTAGGATTCTAACTTGTACCTCTGGTTTTTGTGTCTTCATACATGACCCTGTGCCAGGGTGCCCAGGGAGGCTGTGGCTGCCCCAACCCTGGCAGTGTTCACAGCCAGGTTGGATGAGCCTTGAGCAACCTGCTCTGCTGGGAGGTGTCCCTGCCCAGGGCAGGGGCTGGGGCTGGAGGAGCTCTGAGCTCCATTCCAACCCCTAAAATTATATGATTCTATGATTCCTACTCTTGTTCTCAGTGATACCAGAATGGTCAGTGTAGCTCCAGTAACCTCCTCCCTGACCTGCTGCATCTGGGCTCACCCTAGGGAGAGCAGCAGGCACTGACACAGAGCAGTGTGTGGCCTGAGGTGAAGCTGCAGCACAGCAACAGTGACTAAACCAACGAGCTGAGCATTCAGGCAGCTCTGCCTTGGTTAACCTTCTCTACCATTCCCCATGTCACATCCACTGGAGCAATATGGGCAGATCCCAGTAAAACATGGGACAAAACAAATGAGTTGCTTTGTCATTTATGAAGTTTATTAAAACCCTGAGTAACAACACGGGCTAAAAATGATCTTGTTTGCAGGGAACATTTGTTTTTGTTTCCCCTCTGGAGAAGTTGGGGCTGTTCAATTATAGGCCTCATTGCCTCAGCATTATTTGCAGCTGAAATGTCAGAAGTTGGAAAAGCATAGCTAATGTGCGAATTAAGTTGATTGCTGCTCATTGAGTTGTTGCTTCTTTGTGAGAAAGTCTTTATTACACCTCCAGCACCCCCAGCACCTTCTCCCCTGCTCCTCTGAAATGGGGTTTGCCAGGTAGTGCCTGGCTGCTGGTGCTGAGCAGCTACAGAGGGAACACAACCCAGAGCTTTAAGATGCTTTGAAAAGCGTTTCAGGTAGAAGTCTTGAAGCCAAGCCCAGGAAAGGAGCAGAAAATATCCCACAAGTGAACACTGCATCAGTGTGAGGTATGAGGACCCAGAACAAGAGGTACAAGAGGATGAGAATACTATGATAAAAATGAATTTATTCTCTTTTCTGTCACTATTAAAACAAAAACCTCATGGCCAAACCCAGTTTGATCCACAAAACAGAAGGTTTCAGTATTTATTCAGTGGAGAAAAATAGGTTAATGCCAGTAACAAAGTAGATTTGTTATAATTTCTTAGAACTTCTTCAGTAATAAAGGAGATTTCTTATACCAGCAGTGCTCAAGGCCAGGTTGGACAGGGCTTGGAGCAGCCTGGGCTGGTGGAATTGTCCCTGCCCAGGGCAGGGGGAGGGACTGGATGATCTCTAAGCTCCATCTCAACCCCTTAGCATTCTGTGCTGAATTCCTAATCCTTCTAATAACATTCTTCAACAGGACTGAAGATACCTTAGTTCTCTCTTTGAGTGTGTGATCAAATAATGGCCCAGAGACCTACTGAGAGCATTATTGGAACCTTCTGATGAGGAAAATCTCCAAGACATTCCCTGCTAGTTCCATTCCAACCAGCTGGAGCCAGTGGGCCCTTCCTCTACACTAGTCAGGTGTCTTTGTTGGAGAATTGAAGTCTTTGGGAAAAAATAGGACATAATTTTCTATTTGTATGCTGTGGCTTTTAGAATGTAATTATTGTGTCTGATAACAGATTCTCTGCAATCCTGTTGGTATCATTCTTGTTTAGTCTTTACTTTGACCTTTCCATAGAGATAAATTGATTTTCTTTATAACATTTTACTTATTTATAGACTGTTGTAATTGCACACAGTGCATTGTGCAGGAGTCAGAGTGTCCTGAGCCTGGTGAGCAGCCATCCAGACAGAGAAGTGGGAGAGACAAAATGAGGTGGCAGCAAGTCTTGTGGCAGTGCAGGTGATGTGGGACCTGTGGGACATATGTCAAAGGCATATTTGAAGGACAAGGAGTACTTGACACATGGAAAATTCAGTTGTGCTGCGAAGTTTTGTTAATGCTGAATGACCTAACAGAGGAATAGGTGAATTTTCACCCCTAGTTTAAGTGCTTTGATTAGTTGTAGCAGAACACCCAATTCAAAGGGTGCCATCAGGGCATGCATCCATCAGCCTGGAGGAAGACAGGTCAGAGCAGCAGCAGGATAGACCTGGCAGCAAGGTTTAGGGCTTAGGGGTTCCAGCAGTGACAGGCTAATGGTTGGACTTGATCAGGTCTCCTCCAATCTCAATGATTCCATGAAGGAGCTCATGGTAGGTTTTGGGACCTATCCAAGAGATCTGGGAAGCCAAAGCCTGTACCCACTGTTTGCTCACATCCACATACTGAACTTGGAAGTTTGGAAGCTATGGAAGGCTGAGGAAACATGCTGCCCATCAGATTGACTGACACTGTGAAGGAGCCTTGTTGGGGTCATCCCTCTCCATTCTGGGGCAGTGACACTGCAGGATGAGCCTGGGGTGACTCTGGCAGTGGGTTCAGAGGAGTCTGTTCCCACCTCCTGGTTCTCCCACTGCACAGGTCACACCGGGGCTGCACGAGGTGGGAGACTTCCCAGATGGACCTGCCAGGCCCTCCAACACCTTCTGTAACTCAGGAGTAACTTCTGCACCGTTTCACGTGCAGACACCTCTGCTGCACAGCCAGAGGCAGAGCTGGCAAAAGCCAAGTGGAGTCTGGGAGATGATGTGCCATAAACATTCAGAGCAATGTAGAATTTCCACTTTGAGGTTGATCATGGTGTTCAGGGGAAGAGTTTGCTGCTCCAGTGCCATGTTTGACTGGCTCAGAGAGCTCAGTGTGGGGATTGCACATGGTGTATAGGTCTAAAGAAGGAGAGAATCTTACAGAGGATTTTGGAGGGAGAGATGTTGAGCTTGGAGAGGCATCTCAGGCCAGAAAATCATGTCTCTCCACCTGCAAAAAGAAACTTTAGCTATCACAACTGTTAATGTGTACCAGAGTATTCCTTGTTCTTTTCCCCCTTCTTTTAGCATTACTACAAGGAATGCAATTTCTCCCCTCAAACTGTAATTCCTGCAGTTCCCTTTCAGCTGTGAGACGAAGTACAGGAGGACAAGTGAGACAAGAAAACTTTGTGGAGGTTCTCTGTACTTCCCAGATACTTTTCCAGATTATATATTCAAAGTTCCTTGTAGTTCTCAGTGGAATTACTTCATCTGAGATTTATGGAGCTGAGTTCTTTGCCAGCATGGGCTGAAATCAGAGGAGTTGTGCCAACAAAGAACATGGCCCTTGAATCATCTGGAATTTATTGCTTCTGACACACTGCTCCAGGGAGAGGAAGAGATTTCTCTAACCTAATGATGGAATAACTTGAAGACAGTCATCTGAGGCCATCACAGCTCTGCAGACCTTGTCCTCTGACAAGCTGGTGGAGCTGCCACAGTGATTTCCAGGCTGTGAAGGGCAACGTTCACAGAGAAATCTAGGAAAGTGTGTTCCAAGTCTGAGCTCCAACTTACCATGGAAACTCTGACACTCTCTTAATGATGCCAGAAGAAACCTCCACATAATTTGTGTCTAACAATAAAGATCAGAGAAGTTCTTCCTTTGTTTTCCTTGGAAAATGTTAGTTGATGCTTACATCAAGTATATCACCAATCCATCACTGTATATCCAGTGATCCAACCAAAGCCAGGCCGGACAAAGCCTTGAGGTTGGGGCTGGATCAGCTCTGAGGTCCATTCCAACCCCTTAGCATACTATGATTCTGTGATATCACCAAAACTAGTAAGATCCAGCTCTACTTTTTAAGGTTAGAAGCAAATGCACCATCCTCCCTTGTTCCTACCTGAGCATTGCCAGAGCAGCCACTCACCCAGTGCAGCTGGGACCCTGGGCCAGAACCCTGAGGTTCCACCTGTACCTGCACAGAATCAGTTCTGCACTGAGTGAGAGTCTGACTGAAAAGGTGTTGGAAGGTGATGTGTTGGATCCCCATCATGCACCAACTCTCTAGAATCACAGCCTTGGCAAAAGCCGTCTGACTGATGTTGGAAGGTGATGTGTTGGATCCCCATCATGCACCAACTCTCTAGAATCACAGCCTTGGCAAAAGCCAAATCCTGAGGCACAGCCCAGAGCAGCTGTGGCTGCTCCATCCCTGGAGTGTCCCAGGCCAGGCTGGACAGAGCTTGGAGCAGCCTGGGCTGGGGGAAGGTGTCCCTGCCCAGGGCAGAGGTTGGACTAGGTGATCTTTAAGGTCCCTGCCAGACTATTCCATGGTTCTGTGATTTAGAATCACAGCCTTGGCAAAAGCCAAATCCTGAGGCACAGCCCAGAGCAGCTGTGGCTGCTCCATCCCTGGAGTGTCCCAGGCCAGGCTGGACAGAGCTTGGAGCAGCCTGGGCTGGGGGAAGGTGTCCCTGCCCAGGGCAGAGGTTGGACTAGGTGATCTTTAAGGTCCCTGCCAGACTATTCCATGGTTCTGTGATTTCTGGTCGAGTTAAGCTGTATGAGCTCTGAACTAATGCAGCTCATGCACATTTTCCTCTCCTCCTCTCACATTATTTTCAGCAGACATTAGCATTGCTGCAGACATTCTGCTCTCATTTCATACACCTCTAAATTCTCACCATTTCCCAACACTTTCAGGCTTAAAGGCTTTATTCTAGGGCATTGCTTACAATGAAGTGGCTGTAATCTTTAGTCTGTCTGCCAGTCACATCAGCAACAGTGAAGCCATAGAAACCTCTTTCTTTCCCCTCCAGCGACTTAATACTTCCCTTAATAAGATCTTCAAGTTTGTTTCTCGGTGTAATGGGTTAAAAATGGTCAAATCAGTAGTTTTTCTGAGTGGGGAGATATCTGCTTTAAGCTGTAACATAAGCAATGCTGTGGAGTAAACTCACATTAATGTAGATTAAGTATGTTGATGTATAAAGAGGAAATGCACAGCAATTTTGCTGTTGCTGCAGTTTCTGG
>NW_008692169.1:0-310 GCF_000695815.1 Acanthisitta chloris
GGGGCTGCTTGCTTTCCTCCTATTCTTGCAACTGTTTCAACCCCGAAGCTTCTCCCCTGCCTCACCTGCTTTGTCCCTCCGGCGGCAGCAGCAACTTCTCACCTGTCTCAGTTGGAAAGCAAGGGGGGGAGGAAGAAAAAAGAGCCTAGCCTGAAGCCCCTGCGCCCCCACCAATCCAGGCAAAAGGAATCCCCGGCAGCTTTTCCGTCTCTCACCTGTTTCAGCCCTAAAGCAGCAAGCAGCTGTGTCCTCCCTTCCCTCCCCCGGCTCAGCCCTGAACCAGCAGTAGGAGCAGCCGCTTCCCACTCGA
>NW_008692170.1:0-58917 GCF_000695815.1 Acanthisitta chloris
ATATATATGTTCATTATGCATCTCTATGATTTAAATGCACATTTTCATTTGTATACATGGAAGAGTTTCAGAAAGGTAAGGTTTTTGTGGTTTTATTTTTCCCACTCCTTTTCCAGGAAGATTTTCAGCCCTTAAAAAAAAAAATCTGAACTGAATTTTCAGTTCTTGATGCACAAAATAGTAATACTTACAAGATTCCTTTTTGTAGATGAGTATAGCTAAGCAGATAATAAGGGGTGAAATCTGCAAATATTTATTTTAATGAAACATTGAATTTTCCATGGCACTATTCTAACTCATTTCATGCTCATTTCCCAAGAATATTCTAGGAAATTAATTTACTGAGAGGCTGATTAAAATATGTATTGTTACTGAATAGTGGATGATACCAATGAAAGTCATACTTGGAGTTCTAATATGCAGTTATTGAAAATGAACAATAAGCTATTAGTTCTAAGCTCCGTTCTGCCCTGCAGAGAACAAAGAAGAAAACGTGACTGCTGCTTATATGCTAGCTGCAATGGTTTGCTTATAATCTCCTGCTGTTCTTTGCAACTATAGTCACACATCATCATCATCATCATCATCATCATCTGTTCCTACAAACACTTTGTGTATTCATAACTTAATGCATAGTCAAACTGGTCTTATAATATAACCAAACATGGGCAGGCATTTGTAGAATGTAAAATTTATAAAGCCAGATTTTTGTAGCAAGAACTCTATGTACATAGACGATAACAGGCATCAAACAAAAACCCTATTTCTGTTTGTTGCTACAGATAAATAATAAAAGGTCAAAATCAAATTTGTCTTCACTGTCTTCTTTTATTCCATACTTGTAGTAAATTGCTTACTACGCTATTACCAAGTATATTTGCAGAAAGAATTTGGCTTATGTTAATAAATAAGTATTATTATAGTATTTGATTATTATCTCATATTTCTGTTCAGAGCTGTACCCTGTAGTATCTGTGAGTCTCACACTGTTGATTCTTGCCTTGAGGATGCCCAGCCTAGGCCTGTGGGTCTCAGGTATGCAGCACAGAACCTCAGGTTCTTCAGGTGCTCTATATCTTGCATGTCAGCCTGGGTGGGTCACAAATCAGCAAATACAAGTGGTGGTGCACCAAGGAGTGAGTCATCATGAAAAGATTTGTGTTTAAAAGGCTTTATCAAGGAGGCAGGTTACATTAGTGCAAGGTGTATTATGGCCTCTTGCTCACCCTGACTGACCCACTCAAGTGTGCCATTGTCTCTCCTGCAGCTGAAAGGAAGATGCATTTTCACAACTGTTCAAAAAGGAAGAAAGGAAGCTATATTCAGCAAATAAATTATTAACTCTGAATGATTCCCTCAGCTCTATGGCACAGTCATTGCTGCCCCAGTTTTCTGTCTTGCACATGAAGCATAAAATATCATTCCTGTCCTCAAAGCCTTTTCTGATAGAAATTGGTGAGATGACTGAAGTCAGAATTGGGCAAGATGAGGTAGCATCTTTCAGCAAAGATATATAATTTCACAATTTTATGTTTTCAAGATCTTGTTCTGTTCTTGAATTGAAAAGGAGACGTGCCAATGAGATAAATGCAGGGAAGAATGGCCCTGCAGTTTCCCTGACATGAAAAGATCTACTTGGATGCATACATCAACAGCAAAACATTCACACTTGGAACGTACTTGGTACGGTGGTCTCAACATAAACTTTTAGCCCTTTTAGCTGCTTGCTTAAAGGAGTTTGATGCAACTCAGCAGCATGACTTTTCACAGACACTGAAAAGAAACCAGTAACTCACCTACATTAGTCAATGCAGTGAATTTACTGGCTAATACACTGTAACACTGAACCTTACGTACATAAGTATTTTTACTGAGCTAAGAGGAATTTCACAAGGTAATTCAGATGTTTTCTGGATAAATTAAACTTCTTAGTGTCTTGACTTATATCAGTTTTCCCAGCTCATTCGTAGTAGAAAATTGCCTGGACAAAGTGCTCTTTTATTATATATCAGCTCAACAATAGAGGCTGTTATCTCTGTCTTCCAAATAATGTGAAATGAATGGGAAATGAAACAAGAAAGGAACATGATCTTCTGAAAATAGGACAGTAAAGCAGGGTCAGAAGTTAGATTTAACTGAGCATCTTCTGAGTCCCAAATCAGTTTCCAGAGTGTCTGCTTGTATATCTGTATCTGTACAGATATAATCCTGTATAACTACCGCTCTATATAACTCTTTTCAGAAGCAAACCAGGTGAGTTTTTTTCTAAATGAACATTGACATATCTGAGGAGGTATATGTAAATTCAGTAATATTCTATGATTGAGAACATTATTAGCACTGTTTATTAGTGATTAGAAGCACAGAGACCAGAGAATAAAGCAGATGCATGACATATTTTGGAGGAAAATCTGTTTGATTATGCAGACACCAAACACATATATCTGCCTGTATAAATTAATTTTGCATTGAAGTTTCTGCAGTGGAAAAAACTCACTGTATTAACAAAAATGTTGGCTGAAAATGTATCAAAATGTCAATCTATTAGTGTACTTAGAAATTCATCCATTGTATAAGTTAACAGAAGTGTATTAATTCTGAGAATATTAAGAAAGTGCCAAGGAATAAGTCACAACATTTTTTGACTGGATGTTTTCGTGTGTGAGCCTTTTTTATTGGTAATTACTGAAAGAAAAAGAACATTTTACTTTAAGAATCACTATCATGTTTCTGTCAACATAAAATCTTAGCCTAGAATTGCAATTAACTTCCAACGATTATTTCTCTTCCCTATAAATTTAAATAGTAAAATAAATATTTAATGAAATTTTACAAAGCAGCTTAATGTAAATATAAACTTGCATTTTACATTTTTGAGATAGGTTTTGAAAGTCTGTAATACGGTTAATTTTACTCATGGTTCTGTTTGACTAGAGAAGTATATATGGGATGATCTACCTGAAAGAGCATCTTAAATTAGCTGGTCAATGGTTTCTCTGTGCAGAGACATACTATACCATACTCATCACTGATATTAGACCTGAGCGAAACAAGTCATCTGTCAGACAGTCTTGGCTCCAAATGCTTCCTGAGCATTTCAGAAGGCGAGGGAAACTGTTCCAAGTCTTCCTTCCACATACTGATGTCTTCCACTCCCGTAGCAAAGCAGATGGAGGTACCAGATACATCACGTGCTGAGGAGTGAGTCTGTTCTCTTGGTGCAGTCTGTGCAAGTCTGATCAGATGTTGTTCTTCTGGAGGCCAGGACATGGAAAATGACAAAGAAGCAGAAATTTCTCATTGACTGAAACTTCTTCAGTGAATCAGTATGGAGAACAACCAATTTAAATAAGATGCCATAGATATATAAGCTACTAAAATCAGTACATATCCAAATGCAGCCTTAATACTGATCACCTTCTGTCCTTCCTACTGGCTCACATGTTCATCCCACAGACAATTTGAAAGGTCATTCAGCCTAAATGCTCTTCATTACATGAGGTGCAAAGCAAGTTTAAACTAGGCCCATGGCAAATGCATTATTAAATTCTCAGGAAAAATGCCACTGCATAGCGAAGTATCACTATACTTTTTTAGGATCCTT
The DNA here is from genome assembly GCF_000695815.1 of Acanthisitta chloris. Taxonomy (NCBI): domain Eukaryota; kingdom Metazoa; phylum Chordata; class Aves; order Passeriformes; family Acanthisittidae; genus Acanthisitta; species Acanthisitta chloris. The sequence continues at coordinate 3,605 of NW_008692170.1, forward strand.
TTTTAAGCTTTTTGTGTATTCATTCTTCTGCTATTATCCTATTTCTCTTTATCTGGATTTTGTTGATTTTTTTTGGTTATTTTAAGCAAGCCAGAAGCAGAACAAGAAGAAAATTCACTCAAGGCTCAGGCTTGAACTCATTTTGCAGTTAGAGATTTATGGCAAGGATTTTGGATTTATCCAGCTTGACACTAGACATGTAAATGTCTTTATTTCTTCATTTTAGTGTGACAAACAGAAATCCTCCCCCAAAATAAAATATCTGAGGTATTTGAGATTGCTGCTACATCTTCCCAGAGCTCTGCTCTGCAAATGACTTTTTGGCCAGCAAAATCCTCTTTGTTTCTCTTCTTTGTGAGTTTAATATCCTTTTTAAGTGAAGGGACTAAATGGGTTTAGTTGCCTTGGTTAGTCCCCAGGTAGTAAATGCTTTCCTGAGGTGTTTCTGTATCCTCTCTGGGAATTAAACTCCCAAAGTAGTTCACTGGAAATATGTGGCATGATCTGGAGATTACCAAAGACTTCACTACAAGTGGGTTAAATACCACTCAAAGATTTAGATCAAGGTTCTGAAATAACCCAAAGAGTAGAGTTGCATAATCCAGAAGAGAAGACTTATTTTCTAAAATTTTTCATGCCAGTTGGCTTATTTGTAAAAAAATAAAATCTCTGTTATCTCTTATATCTCTATTATCACTTATATAAGCCTGAATATTCCTATTGGTATGTGACTTTGCAGGATTTTTTTTTTTTTTTAGAGCTTTAGTATAGTGGAGATAAGTCCTCTGACTAACAAGGAAGGGGGTTATGGATAGTCAGCAACTGCAATTTTAAGCATGATCTGACTAACCACTCTAGAAAGTATGTAGATGAATGCTTGGTGGAACAGGGTAAATACTAGCCCTGCATGTCGTGAAGTAGATCTCTAGAACATACTGCAAATGGAGCGGTGTCTCGGAGATGTAGCTCTGTTATCTGCGTTTAGACAGTGCCAGTGAATGTCAGCATTCTCTCCCAAATAAGTCTGAATGAAAATCAATTTTCCTACTCCCAAAACATAGTTGCAATTTTTTTGGGAAATGAAGCAATACAATAAAAATATGATTTTGCAGCAACTTTTAAAGGCATTTTTTTGAGATTTGCAGGCTTTTGCTTGCTAGCTTTATCCTCCTTCCTTGTTCTGCCCATGTTGCATACCCATGGTCAAGTTATTTCTTTGCATGTGGAAGAGTCTGTTCCTGAGTTCTGACTCGAGTAAGAAATTTGAATCTGAACGTTCTGACAGCTTGAGGCTGCTGCCATTAATTGCAGAATCTAACTATTCAGTTAGATGCTCTTTTGAGTCCTCCCTTTCCCTCAGTACCATTATCAGAAACCTCTGAAGTCAGTCTTTAGCCATCCTGGCCAGATGTGAGTAATTTAAAATGCAATACTCAAAGATTTGTCAAGTCGTGATAGATGAGCTGTTGGAGTCATGCCTTCTCTTAAACACATGAAGCCCATATGAATTTCTCTTGAGCTACTTTTCAACATCCATGCATTCTTCTATTACAGTTTTTTATACAGAGCTCCACTGAGAATTTGAGTATTACCAAGGCATGAGAAAGCACTCCCCTTCTTAGCCTAGATTCCCTTTTCCTGATGGTCAGCTTGGAAGTTCCTTTTCCTTTCAAAGTCTTTTTTCACAGAGGTGTTAGTCTGCATTTGGAGTAATGTAGGTTTGCATAAAAAATGACAGACTGCAACTGAAAGTTTACAGATGATGTAATTCTCATTCTGAAAAAGGAAAAATAAACAATAGAAAAAGAAAAACTACAGAGCAGCTGTAGTAGGCAATGTAATGCATACAAGTCTCTGATACACCAGTTTTCTGAAATGTTTATGATGTCAAAAAGTTTTCTGATAAAGTAAGTGATAAAGTAATTTTGAATGTATTTCTTGGCAGCTGAATCTGAAACTGGATCTGAAACCCCATGAAAGGATTTGTCATTTTACCTCTCCTGTCATTAGCTGCCCAAAAGATGTTAAAACTCTATTTTAAATCACAGATGTCTAAAAATAAAGAGGAAAGTAATTACTTTTAAATATTTTCCCTTTCTACCAGTTTAAAATTTTGTTCTTCCATTCAAAGCTCTACATCATTGCCTTTGTTTCTTATTATATTACTCAATGGAAGCAGCAGTCATCAGTGAAATTCTGAACTAGCTCCCCCAAGATTTTAATAGCATCTGATTTATTGCATTTAGTGATCCTCTGTAGGAACAAATGGATGAAATACTTTATAGTTTTAACATAGCTCTACTTCTCTCTGACTTTAAAGCTCTAATCCCTTTTTTATCTAGGGTCATGGACCAACAAACCAACTTCAGTTCAGAAGATATTTTCCATACGAATGAGATCTCTCAGAACTGTTTAAACTAAGACATTATATGAAGATGATTTTGTACTGTGAAGCAGTGGGCCACATCCTTATAACATGGAAATTGTCATAGCACTATTTACTTCATTCAAATTCAGTATAACTGTCCTCATTTGTGTTAAATGAGGGTCTGACCCAAGGCTTTCTGCAGAGAGCTGATGGTCTTCCTGTGAATATTTAAGTTTTGAAGAGTTTTTCTCTGAAGTGTTTTTCTGATAAAACTAGTGATTTCCCTAGGACAATGTTCTACTAGCAATTGTCTTAGTAAGTAAAATGGGCCAAGAACCAATCTGTGGTGGCAAGTTGCACATAGTTTTCTCCCTTCTCTCAGAAGCTTCATGAATCCAACCTGTTGGGAATAGTGTCTTCCCTAGACTGTTCAAAGAATGCTGCTTGGGCACTGTATAGGACAGCACTGGTTGGTGTAGGTCAAAGCTATTTTAGGGACTCTGCTAAGAATTTGAATATGAGCGGCTGCATCCAAGAACTTTTGTCTGTTTAGGAGTTGCTTTTAGGTGCCTTTCATTGTCATGTAGGAATTCAGTTTAATTGGAGAAGTGATATTTTAGTCTTAAAACTGATACTTGTGCAAACTGGGTTCTGTTGATTTCAGAATTATTCCAGAAGTTTGGTGTCTCTTGCACTGAATTGCTTTGAAAGCTGAACTAGTTAAAGTTTAGTTAAATTAATGACTCTGATAAATACATTCTATATTGTCCTCTGATATATTTTTCTGGAAAAACAAGATGATCCTACATGCACTACACAAACTGAGTTTATAAGTCTTCTTAATGTCTTTGTTGCTAACTATGTGCTCCCACAATTATGGTAGAAGTTGCAGCCCTTCGTTTAATGCAGTAGTTATAGTCCAAGTTCTGTATAAAAATGGTTAGCCTTGATCTGTACACTGAAAGTCAGTATGAAAAATCAAATCAGGAAAAATTAGCAAGTTTTTCAAATATCGGTTTCCATTTCTTTCTGGCCTGAATATCTGCAGTTACTGTAAACACTGCAAACTATGTATCAAATACAACAGACACAACAAATGTATGTATTTCAATCCAGAAAGCAAACAAACAAAAAACCAAACATTGTCATGTTATGCTGCATAGTAATTGTTCTTCATTTCAGGTATTTCACATTCTGTACAAGATCCTGAATTCACCTGCTCAGGGCAGACTACTAATAAGTTGCTAGATTCTATTTTTCTGAAACAATTGCTTTTAGGACATGGTGCTCTAATAAAATGTGCTGCCCTTCCATAGGCATGCAATCAACTGTGTATAGGTAGCTGCAGTCCAACCCATGTAGCAGCAAGTCTGTCTGAAATTTACTCCCTTTGATGCAAATATTTATGGCAAAATGAGTGCATTTTTTGTTTGTTTTATTTTGTTGTTGTTTCTGTTTTTCTTTAGCTGAATACATCTTAATTTCATTATTAGCTGGCTAATACTGAGATTGTTGCTTTCATTAAGTCAGTGTGGAGCTTGACTCCCACTGTTCTTCCAACTTCCATTAGCAGCTATTTAATTTAAGCTCTGTATACACTGTCTGTTAACCCTGTTGGGGATGTGCCCAGTTTTTTAAAGAAAATTGCCACTCCTGCATTTAGGCTGTTTACATCTGTAGCGGGTCACTTACTAGTTAAGACTGAAATTGTGATACCTGAGGGCTTGTGGTATTTTATTTATTTATGTATTTATTTATGTAGAAAAATCCAGTTCAGTATGCCAAGAACTATAAGTACAAATATGGGGCTCTTCTAACTTCTCTGCCAGACTAGTCTCAAATTTGGATCCTGAGCACATAACCACCCTATAAGTTAATGTTGTCATAATGTTTCCTGAGGTGCTGAAAGTGTTCTATTTCTGCAATAAAATGTCCAAAAGCAATTGATTCTTGATAGTGGGGGCTAGGTCGATGTTTGTCTTATACCCACCAGGAGCCATAATCTAGGGACCTCTTTTAGCTATTCTGCACAATCTGACCCAACAATTATTTACTGCACATTGAGCAGAGTATGTTCTGCATACAGCATAGCCAAAAAAGGCTGGTTAGAGCACTCACTATGGATGCAGATTATATAAGTCCAGTTCTTTTTCACCCTTCCCCTCACTTTGAGAGCATTTGAATGCATCTTTTCCGAGAGAATTAATTAACTATGAGTCTCTTTGTGTCTGACTCTCAGATTTCTTGACAAACCTTTTATGTAAGACAGGAATACTTCTTTCACCTATCTAAGCTTTAAAACTTAGAGTCAATCTATTGTCTGTCTATGTTTTAAAAATTCATTGAAGAAGAAGCAATTTCCACATGGCAAAGAAGGTATGTATGTCTAGACTGTTTTCTTTTGGCTGAGTAGAGATCTCAGATCAGATTTATCTGACCAATGAGGGATTTGAATGCATCTCAGGTGAAAAAGAGCTGTTGGATTACTCAGCTGTTGGATAAAGGGAGGAGAATGTAAGGCTGCAGAGGACTTGTGAGCATTAACAAATGTATCTGTTGCTAATGTAGACAGAGAGTGCATTTAACACTGTCAAAACAGGCAAGGATACCAATTCACCTGTCTCTTTTTTTGTGAATTCCTCAGCACTCTTATAATACAGCCATTGGAAGATTACTTCATGGTTTTATTATGTGGGTATTGCATAGGTAACACTTTCCCAAATAAATGGCTATTTTAATGGGTATTTGTATATCACAAATGTATAACACATTTAAAATAAGAGATATTATTATACTCCTGTTGGCTCTTGCTATGTGTTTGACTACATACATGCTTCCTAAGTTATGTACTCCTTGCCTACTCATATGGTAAGTATAGTCCATTAGAAAAAATTAAGAAGTTGCATTCAATAATCTGTTACAGTCTCTGCACCTCTGCATTAGGAGAAAAGTCAATGATGTAATAATGAGACCTATTTGACTTTTGAGAATATTTCTGCATTGGAGCAGTATCTTCCAAACTTGGTTAGGATTGTTACAAGAGGGAGTATTCCAAGGTCTGCTGGGACTTTTTGTCTTGAGAATACTTTGATGTTTGGTGTCAGAGTTACTTTCTAACTATCTGCAGAAAGCATATGCTTTTGTCCATGCTTAAGCATTTTTCTGTACATATGAAATAGGACATGTATTGCTGTTGCCATAAACACTGTTTTGTTTTGATAGCACTATGCAGCCTACATGTGGCTGCAGGAGTTGTGCAACCACGTCAGCCTCATCCTAAGAGATGTGACTTGGACAAGAGAGGGTGAAGACCATTGCTTTCTTAGCACTTGTTAAATCTACTCCCTCTACACTAAGTGATATCTAATTTCATATTATCAACCACTCTGATATTTTTTAATTTCCCAGATGCAGGTATCAGAGTGCACCTGGAGTTGCTGATTAAGTCTTTTTTGTACTTAGCTTAAGCAGCCCTTGTCCTCATATGAATTGTTTAAACAGCCTCTGCCAAGTCATATTTTAACACGAAGGTGAACCAGGTTTCTGCAATATGTCTAGAACCTAATGATATGCCATCAATCCTTGTTTCTTAGTAAAATTATCTGAAAAAAAAGTACTTACATTTTGAATTATAAGCAAATGTCCAACATCATTTCTCTGAGCCTATATAGTATTTTACCTGAACTTCACAGCTGTCTTGCTTTGCATAAATATTGTCTTGAATTGGGTTTGTGTTTTGTTCTTTTTTGTTCTTTTTTTTTTTCCTCCCTGGCAGTATTTCAGTGGTTGCTCCATGTTAGATTTTTAATGCAAGATATAGTCTGTTCAGTTCAACACTGAATACACTGGAATACACTGTATGTTTTCCTGGCATGTTTTATCCCTTGGATTGTGAAATTTTCATGTGATGTGCACTGATGACAGCAACATTATCTCCAGAATCTCTGGGCAGCCTCCATGTTGTAAGAGAAATATCTATTATTTGATAATTCCATCTGTCCTGCTCTCTGCTGTTGATAGTTTCCAGCTCTTGTTTTTTATCATGCTCCTTCCTCTACAGCTCTACAGCTCTCTCTTGTGAAGAGATATTGTTCTTCCTGTCCCTACTTGAGCACTGCTTTTGTATTATGAAAATGCTCCTGTTGCTATTTCAGCTCTGTTTGGCTCATCTTCCATGTATTGAGGCCAGTCCTGATACAGGACTTCTGCTTTAGGAATGGTAAGTAGGATTGCCTACGCTTGAATCTGAGTGACAGTGTCTCTTCCCCAAAGGGGGCTCCTTTTATATGTGTGACTATTTTTTCTCTTATTAGTTCTCTTTTGAAGTCTACATATCTGCAGCATTCAGCAAACCTATCAACTGCTGTCATGAAATCCTCATTCTTTACCTTTTATTCCTAGCATTTTATTATAGTAAGTCTTTCTTGAAGAAAGTCACAAGAATAATAGACTACTCCAGCTTTTGAGGTTTGCTTTCCTGTCAGTGTTAACTTAGACACAATAACTAGGAAGGAACCAATTCAGTTGCACCTTAAGAACAGTTCAATTAATAGTTTGATTCTAAGTCAAATTAGAAGATCTCAGTCAGCAGCTTGCCACTGTTACTTGTTCTACTTGAATTGGTTTCCTTGACCCCATAATGAGAATCTGTCCCCTACGAAGTTTGTCTAAGGCATTACCTTTTTGTAATTAGTCTAATAACATATACTATCGTATAAAACTGAGACATGAAATTGTGACATTTATTGTACAAAACTGTTTTCTCTGACTGAAATATATTAAAATCCAGGAGGGAAGCTAACTTGTTCTGACACCAGCACATGAGAACAACATGCTATACAGCCCTGACAGTATGTAATCATATTATCTTATTTAAATCTTGATATTAGTATTCTTTGCATTTTAATCAGCTTCAGAAGTTAACCAGCTTATGCTGGATCGAATGTTGTGTCTAGAGCTAAATTGGTATCCTATGCAATGACAAAACTGATTAATATCTAGTATTGTAGCTTCTGAAAACAACAGTATCTAGTTAACTATTTTAGCTGTACAAAAAAAAGATAGTGATACACATTGAAGATTAATTATGTAGTTGAAAAATATGTTTGAGGAAAACTGACTTTAAAATTTATTTTTAAAAAATTATCCATTGTATTGTTATGAAAAAGGAAAGATTTTTTTTTGAAGATTTTGGTGAATGGTATATATCAAAGCAATTTTTTAAGTTTTTAACAAATACATTTTCCACAAATTATTCTTCTAGGCTTGTTTCCTCCTGAGTTAAAAAATAGAACCAAGTAGCACATAACAAGATTTTAAAAAAATTACTTTTCCCAGAATCATATATTTTAATGGACCCAACTGTTAAAATTTTAAATAAATGGCATCTTTTGCAAGAAACACTAGTCTTAACCCAGTGCCTTCTGAACTCAAAACCAATATATGACTCATACAATCATATAATAATTTAAGATGGAAGTAATCTCTGAAGGTAATCTAGTCAGGATCCTTCTCAAAGTGGGACTAACTTCAAATTTTTTACAGGATAGAGCTTTCTCATGAAGACTTTATACAGAATGTAGATACCTGTGATAATCTCTGTGTTTAAATTATCAGACATTAAATTTTTATGACATATATGTTGGGGCTTCAAATATGACTTACCACCAGGAAGGAATATGACGTTAGCTCTCACATTTTGGGATAGCTTCCTGTGTTTTCTCCAGCTGTGAAAGAGCTTTTAGTCTGAACCTCTGAGAGATGGTTTGCTGATCAGTATCCAAATAAACATTCTTTTAAATGCAGTTGCAATTCCTAAAACTTCTAATTTTTTTTCTTTGGGTTTAGTTATGAAGCCTACTGCACATGTATGGATGAAACTCGTAAATATAAGGATGTCCTCTACATTTTCTTCAAATACTTCATTTTGTCAGATTCTGGATGTGAGCATGAAGAAGGGAAAAAGGCATAACATCTGTTGACCAACTTCTTTGCCATTCATGAGGGCTGAATGACAAGTAGGAGTGTTGAGTCAGGGTTGTGTGACTGTCAGGAGCACACTGGCACAAAATTGTGGAGGGAGTGCAATCTGGTTTAGACCTGTGCAGTGAGAGATTGGTACTACTTAGTGTTATTCTGAGTGGCTTGTGTGGGTGCACACACATCCTCCCCGGCAAGCAAGTTCTACACATACTCTTATGACTCATTCTTTCCCACCAAAATATTCACAGACAATGTGTATATATACATATAAATAAACAAATATGCTCTTGAATATACCCTACAGAAAAACAGTGAAGAATGTAAAGGTGTCTCCGTCTGCATCTTAATTAGATATTATCTTTTAAATCTCATCTAAAAATGCAAAAGCAGGTCCCAGAGCATGTCCTATTCATGCTGGAGTTCCTCAGCTCCTGATTCTAAAATCACACTCTAATACCACTTGATTTGTCACTTGATATACATGTGATTTAGAATTTAGCTGGAGGCTCTGAGAACCTGCTCATTGGCACATGTCTGAAGCTGCCTTTATACACATAAGGATTTTAATTATCATTTCATAACTTTTAAAATTAGAAAATAGATACATAACTGTAGATATTTTGTGAAATGACTTGGAAAAGCAGTTATGACAAAAAGGATAAAAATCTGCGTACTTAGGGTGCCTTATTTAGTTTGTCAAAAACACTTGAACTGTTGAGTGAATCTAATGTAATTCAATGAATCTGCAAGCACATATTCAGTCCACTGAAAATGACTGCCAATTCAAGGTTACTTCATAAAACTGAATCATGTGCAAAGATTCCTTGGTGAAGATTAAAAAGCTAAGGAAGTAAAACAAATGAGCAAACGGGTATTAACAAATTAGAAATTAGAACAATAGAAAGATGTTAATGGAGATTTATGCCAATAAAACCCATTTTTTTCCTTATAGCGTCTTTTTTTGACCAATATTGGCCTGTCTAGCTGTTCACCATGTAGAAAAATTATCTATTAACTTGAATAGCACTATTTCAATTCATGCAGGCAACTATTTCCATTTGAAAAAATCATAAATATTATTCATGAGTGTTTTCTTACACGAATGGAATTGCAAAGCTATTCCTTTTTCCACACATTTTCCACCCAAATTCCATTTTAAAGTATTCTTTTGATCTAGCATTAAAATATGAATAAATTTAGTAATTCATAAGCTTATGTTTTCTTTTACACATATTCCTATGAAACACACGTATCTTCTTGTTAATTTTTCTTCATTTCTTGCCTTCAAATTGACACATGAAGCACAAGATATTTATAAGATTACAATTATCTAGTCAGTAAGAAAGGTTATTTATCAAGTATAGAATTACTGAAAACATAAAGGCATAAGTCTCTTTCTCCCCTTTGGTTTTTTGCCTGTTTTGCCTGTTCCAATTCTCTAACTAGAACTGAGCTGCTGTCTAGACAGCTGTATTTGCAGAGATAGTAAAATTAACTATTGATTTGGCCTATATACAAAACTCCAAAATACTAATGCAAACTGGGTTTGCAAAAAGGAAATAGTGCCAGATATAGCTCATATCTTTTAATGGTAAACTAGATAATTTTCAAGATAAAGGAAATAAAGTAAGCTTTATGTAAGTTTACATACTACACTTACTGTAGAGCAAGTCTATTACATAGCAATTCTACTGATATTTATATGCTCATATGTCAGTAAGTCACTGAAATGTTATCACTTGGAAAACTATTAGTTTACCAGCAGAATGTAAATAGTAATGGGGGAATAGTAGAGTTATCATGTACTGGCTAAAGAGTAGACACAAAGACAGCAAGCTAGAGGGAGACGGTTAGTGGAAGTTTCTGGTATTGGTTATGGGAACAATGTCGGTTAATACATCCCTTTATGACCTAAGAAAAATGATAGAAGTACAATTAACAGATGACAATGATATTGAGAAGACATTGCCAATAAATGGAATTCTATACCCTGGGGGAAAAAAAAAAGGAATGGCCATAATAAAAATGTTTTCAATTGTAAGAGCATAAAACGCATAGGACTGTTTGTGTAAGAAAAACCAACCAACTTTTCTGGTACAAGAAAAAATACCTACTTTTCATATAACCAGACAGCAAGCTGAAATAATCCATCAGAAGCCTAAATTCTGTTCTGAGAAGAATGGTAACTCCATCTTTCCCTTTCCATCCAAATACCCCATTAAACTACATCTCTCCTCCTTGTCTTATGACCCCATGACTCTTGTGACCAGAGGTCCCACTGTAGAGGTTAGACAGAATATTCTTAGGGAGGATATCCTGCGTATAGTCAGACACTACTGGAAGATGAAAAGGAACAGATTACATTTCCTTCAGCTACAGAAGATGGAGAACATTCCCTTTTCTTTCATGTTTCCTTTCTGCTTTCTTCATGTCTAATCAAAATTAGGCACTTTTGGTGGCCTTTTAAAACACTGAATCCTGCTCAGTGTATGCAGAGGAGGTCAAATTCTGGACTCTGATTCCAGACTTGAAGGACAGGTATTATTCAGCACCTCCATCTGGCCAGCAGTATCTGTCCTCCACAAACAGCAAGTTTCAGGAAATCATTTTACATTCAATTTTAATGTGCCAGCATCTGTTTCACATTGCCTCACATCATGCCTCACATTGTTACAGTGAGGCATTGTGCTTCAAATGAGGCAATAACAGAATTGTTCAGACAACACAACTTCCTGTAGCACCTGTCATCAGCTGTGCATGGCTGAGCAAGTGCAAGTGCTCCTAATCTGTTTCAAACTAGACCAGAATCGTTCTCTTGCATGAGTAGGGGGCATGATGTTAGTTGTAAATTCCCATCAGGCTGACCAAAGACACTGGACCATGTGTCAGGGAACTCTTGTGCTTTATTATTGTACAGTCGCTTTAACTCCAGCCCAATATTTAGCCCCAAACGGTGTTGGCTAACAAGCTCTGAAATTCTTACAATACACTTCCACAAGCATGGTGGCTAACAAGCACTCTTCTAGCAGGACACTTCAACAAGTTTTCAACTCCCACAACAAACTCCTTAAAGATGCTAGCTACCAAGCCAGTACACACAAGTTAACCTGGTGCAGCCACTTATGTGAACTATATTTTTGTGCCATTTTGTTCATGCATGCACAGTAACCCCTCTGAGCCCTCCACTAGGAAGTGAGTTGGGGGAGGGGATAGAGTCTCAAGGCAGAGCTGACAGTTGGCTCAAAACAGCACTGACCTACCTCTGCAGGACCCTCTCTTTCGATCACATCATTACTGTCATAACAATCAGAATGTTTGAGACAAAACATGTTTATGCCTGGTCCTCCACATGGAGATGGACTCAAAATCTCAGATAGGCCATAGTTTCATGATGCAGAATCTTTGGCAATAACTGAAGTTTATGGCATTCCTTCTTCTTGACCCCCATGCCATTAGATCCAAGTCCTGCCCTATTGCTTGCTGCTCATTTGTTTTGCAGGATGTTTTTTAACTCAAATCATTTCCGTGATCTAATTTACACCAGATTTATTTACCCCTGGGCCTCTTTGAGTTCGGAGCAAAATGTCACAAGCAACTGAGCTTACACTTCAGGAAAGGTAGACTGCTGGGTCATAGGAGTGGGAACATTTAACAGACTCACAGAATGGCTGAGGCTGGGAGAGGTATCTGGAGGTTATTTGGAAGTCCATCCCCTTGCTTAAGCAGGGCCACCTAGAGTCCTTTTGCCAGGACCATGTCCAGATGGATTTGGAATATCTTGAAGGATGGAAACACTACAGTCTCCACCAGTGACAGTGGCAGTGCTCAGTCACCCTAATAGTAAAAAATGTTAAGCTTCACTGTCATGAAAGCCAGCTCTAATTCAGAGCTAAGAAGCACTTTTAGAAGTTCATAGCTGAGTTGCAGCTCAGGTCTTACAATTAAAGACTTCAAGCTCCTGTGACTGTGTAATGCTGCCTATGTCAGTCTGTCCGGGTTCATCTATGCTAGTGAGTTCTAGAAGGCTTTGCAATGCTTTGGGACATAGCCAAATCATATGACTGGCCTTCTTAGGCAACTCTCAGCACTCCCTAAAAAAACCTCAGCCTGTTTCAACTATTGATATTCCCCAACAACTCCCTGGCCTGATCTGTCACTCAGAGCAGCTTGGGGGAATACCCAGTGGGCAGTTTGATTTCAGCTACCCAGTCTTGGCAGTTTTTTGGTGTAGACACCAGCCATTCTGTGAATTATCTCAATGTCTTCAGAACTCTCAGGCATGTTGAATCTGCTGGTATATAAGTGGCCTTTGTCTGCAGGATATCTGAATGTGTGCTCAGCTCTGTGATCTGAGCTTTAAGTAGATCAAACTGTTTTACGTGCCCTTAACTCCTGGCTAATCAGTGTTAGGGTGGTGGGGCAGGCAAAAATGCTGAAATTGCCTCTTTGCTTCTTGTCTTTGTTTCCTGGAAATATTTTCAGTAGCTCTCTTCTTTTAGAACTTGTCCATAACTTCTATTTGCATGTCTTACTGAATAGCCCTCTGGCCATGAAAATCAATTTCATTTAAATTTTTTAATTATCTACATCAGAGTGGATAATGTTGTGACTCAGATATATGATAAACAAACAAATCAGCTTGCTTAATTTTAGCAGAAGCACAACTTTTCAATGTGTTTTTAGCCTTGAAAGAATACTCTACACTTTAGGATCAAAAAAGCTCTGAGCAGGTTTTTGATTGAAAACTGCAATTGCTATCTGTATTTCCAATGGATCTATTTCAGAGCAAGAGTGAGAAAATGGACTTTTTTAAACCACAGTATTTATTTTTAATTTCACCTGCATTTGAGACCTCCTGCTGTCCTACTTCTTTGTGTTTTTCTCAATTTATATTCATTGCAACTGAGATGGGGAGAGAATCGATCACTGGGTTTGGAATGCTGATGGACTTCTGCTCTTCAGTTGTATGCCTCTTTAACACAGTTATTTCTGCTTTGTAATTATATATAACTCAAGAATGTACATTAGTGAAATAAAGTACTTATCTTTTAATAAATGTAGGACATTTGCATTTATTGCTTTCCTAAAATCTGCAGGATAGTATATTATAGTTATATAACATAAAAGTGTGGCTTTATGAAGATTTAAATAGCAAAAAACAAGAACTATATTAAAATAATGATTTTATTTAGGAAATTCTCTTTGTGCTACTATTAGCATTGTTGTTCAATTGAAGCTAGAAGTGGTTAACTGCATAAATTGGTTACATCAAAACCTACCAAAGCAAGAGATGTCAGCCCTCATCTATTTTTATCTGTATTTTGTAGTTGCCTTTGTACCACAGACATTTCTGACATTATTGAGGCCCCATATTATTTTGCTGTATTTTTAAGCTTCTTGGAGTAAGTTGTGTTATTTGTAAGTTGCATCGTGTGCTCTGAGTTCCAAAGTAAATTAAATTCTCCCATACTTCTCTTTTTACTAACTTACTCTGTTCAGCCAATTGTTATATGATAACTTCCAGTGTGGTGAGTCATCCAAAGTGAGCACACCATGTACACATACAGATACCAGACTACTTTCTATTCTTCTTAGTGAAATTAGCTATTGATTGAGGTTGGCTTTGTCCTTTATAGCTCTTTCTTACAGCAGTAACAAGGAAATGTAAGATGAATATTTATTGACTGGCTGATTATAGGCCTGTGTACCCTTATTTTAAAATATTAGCTTTTCTAAAAATGTTTGTGCCATGGACTGGCAACTGCAATAATAAAGTAGGAACTATGCTTTTAAAAAAAGTGGAGTGTCCATGTATACAGTATTTTTGCAATTAAAACAGAAAATGTGGCATGATTTATGTAGCTAGGTATTATGCATGCATGAAAATTGAATATAGCAACCATATATTTTTTCTAGATCATATTCAAATCTGTTATTTTTTCTATGGGCTTAAATTCTTAGGAATTACTTCCTTTTAAATCCATTTTATGCATAGCAGAAGCAGTAGTGAGAGAGCACATTCTTTCTGAACAGTTTTTGATACACAATGCAGTATTTGTGAAAGGCTTAGAATTAGCATGTTTGAATGAAGATTTAAAATACTATAATAAAGATCATCCTTTGTTGTTCCATAAAAGAACAGCACTTTCAAGTGAATTTAATGCTTATGTAAAGTATAAAATTGACTGGTACAGAAGTGAAACTCTTATTTATTGTTGCTCTGTACAGAAAGGCAGAGGCAGAAGAGGAGTTCCCTCTGAAGCAATGATGTGTCTTATGTGTGATATGGAGAAAGATTTCTAAACAATTTATCTTTATGGCTCTGTAAACCAGCCAGTGAGTCTGTTGCTTGTGCATATAGGTAGTTAATATGGACATGTAGCTATCAGAAATTCAAATTATAATTGTGCTAGATAATTAAGTCAATGGTTTTATACATGCTATCCAGCAAAACCTTCTCAACTACTTCCCATCTGACCACTCTACAATGTCTGAATGAGAAAAGATTTGTGGTCCCTTCCCAGGTGCCCATGTAATACACTTATGCTACACAGGACAATAAAACCACATATGCAGCTAGGAAAACATGCTAAAATCACACTCTAACTTCTTAAAATCCCCCAAATCCAAAAACTGTTTCATTACATTGTCAAAGAAAAAGCTTTTAATTCTGCAAGTTTCAGTTCTTTGATGTCTGGTACACTTATACTGTTTTGCTCCATTTCCGACATTGCAGGTGGGTAGAGAGTAAAACATGTCTTCACGTATTATTATTTATGCTTTCCAGAAATGTTGAAATTACTTACCTGTTCACTACATAGATAAGACAACATTGGCCCTCCAGGCACATTCCTTCTTGACAATGAAAACATTTGTTTGCTTGCCAAAGATAGTGCTGAAATATTTATTCTATTAAAAAGAAAATTCAGCATGAAGAAGAAATCAGCTACATATAAACATGGTGGGGAAAAAGAAAAAATGCCAATCAAGTAAGTGTGGAGGACCGGGAATAACAATGTTTTGTCTCAAACATTCTGACTCTTATGACAGGAAAACTGTGATTGGAAGAGAGGGTCCTGCAGAGGTGAGGCAGTGTTGTGCTGAGCCAAATTCCTGCTCCACCTTGAGACTCCTGCTCAGTCCCTGCCCACCCAACTCTCTTCCTGGAAGGAGGGCTCAGGGGGCTGGTTGTGCACACATGAGCAGAACAGAGCAAAAAAATCTGGTTTACATAGGAGGCATGCACCAGGTTAACTATAAAAGGGAGCAAATCAGGCACCCTTGCTCTCTTTTTCTCTTTCATTCTTACTGTTTGCCCCAGCTCCCGACCATCCATGCCAACAGGACCAATGTGGGCTCTAAGAACTGATGATATTCTTTCATATCTCTCTCCCTTTTCTGTCTTTATTTCTCTGCTCCCTTGTTTTGCCTGGGCAAAGCACAGCTATCACATTGTACTCCACACTACGGTTTGTTGTGGGCTTGGGGAGCTTGTGGAAGGCTTTTCTGTCTTCTCTGCTCCCTTGTTTTGCCTGGGCAAAGCACAGCTATCACATTGTACTCCACACTACGGTTTGTTGTGGGCTTGGGGAGCTTGTGGAAGGGCCTTATGGTTTGTGAGCCAGCACCTTCAAGAAATGGTATGTTGTGGCTTGTGAGCCAGCACCATTGAGAATTGTTGTGTAGTGGCTTGTGAGCCAGCACCTTTGGTTGTGTGGCTCCCTTGTTTTGCCTGGGCAAAGCACAGCTATCACATTGTACTCCACACTACGGTTTGTTGTGGGCTTGGGGAGCTTGTGGAAGGGCCTTATGGTTTGTGAGCCAGCACCTTCAAGAAATGGTATGTTGTGGCTTGTGAGCCAGCACCATTGAGAATTGTTGTGTAGTGGCTTGTGAGCCAGCACCTTTGGTTGTGTGTTGTGGCTTGGAAGCCAGCACCTTTCAGGAATTTGTTGTGAAAGTTGAAAACTTATTGAAGTGTACTGTACAAAATTAAGGGTGTGTACAACACACTTGTGGAAGTGTGTTGTAAGAATTTAACATCTTGTTAGTCTTTTGGGCTAAATATTGGGCTGGTTGTCAGAGTTAAGGTAACTGTGCAATAAAAGAAGTAGAGCTTCCTAACATGTGGTCCAGTGTATTTGCTCAGCCTGACGAGAATTTGCAGCGAACATCATGTCCCCTACATGACATTAAGCTCTTTTTTGTGGTTCCCTGTAGGGTACATTTATTCACTTTCATTGCTTCAGTTTCATGCACTAGAAACATTTTACTAGGTTGTGTAACTTGTTAAGATTAAAAATGAGAGGAATTCGCAAGTGTTTGATTTGCCTGAGATCAAACAACAGCTGTCAATTCATCCAAAAAAAACCCCATCAAACAGGTAGAGATGAAGAGTCAAGGAAGAAGCAGGAGGGGAATGTGAGATAAGAGTGAAGCATCTGCATGCAGCACACAGCCAGGAGATTTCCAGGAAGGACAAATGTTGGCAACTGAGCAATGAAAAGAATGAATTTCTGCAGTGACTATTTGAAGCTAAGGCAGAAGTGAGTTACAGAAGATCTGTAGTGAATAAATACGAAGGATGAACCAATGTTTCCATGAGCAGCATAGTTAAGAATGGCTTAGACACTTGCACAGAATTTTTATAGCATGTTTCATTAATCTGAATACATACATAAGTATTCTTTCTTCTCAAACTAGAGTTCGTCTAATAAAGTACATATTAAATTAGTGCAGTAGTATACGTTCATCTCATTGAAACCATGCAGTCCAGTCTATTTTATTTAGACATGACAGACATGACATAGAGTTTTACGTTTGGGGCAACCAGTACATAGAAGTAAATGTTTCTATGGCCTTGATTTAGGACATGTTTTGCACATCTAATTTAGAGTGAGGTGAATATCACCTTAGAAGTAGGAATTCCTCTTTTCTGATTATAGAGGAAGTCTAGGATAATTAATTCAGATGTAAACAGTGTAGGTAACTGAAGCTTGATTATAAGACACCCATTAATGGACATTGTAATTGAGACCACATTTATCTATTGCGCCACTTGCTGTCATAACTAATGCATCATGCAATTAAATTAATGAGTATTGGAAGCACAGAATTATGGATTCTTCACCTGGGGCAGGGTCTCTTCTAATATATATTTCACCCAGGTCTCATTCCCCCATCAATTTTTGGGATGTAAAAGAGATATGCTACTCTGCTAGGGCTTTTCTTTAGTTGATTGACCTCCAGTCTCTTGCTGAAAACCACTTTCAAAAAATATGTCTATATTACCAGTCAACCTTAAGACACCTGTAAGCCCAGAGTCATCGATTTTCCCTTATACTAACGGTCAGTCCCCTTGGTCTCTGGCAGCACTGCAGTGCTGGGGAACAGTCCCAGTGCCATCTCCAGCCACAGCAGGCTCCAAGCAAGAGGATGGCATCAGGAAAATCCTACCTGCTTCCCTTCCTCCTGTTCTGTTCTGACAGCTATATGATGCCAATCTTTTGTGTTTTCGCACTGGAAATAAACAGGATTTTTATAACTGATTAGCAATTACTTAGTTTAAGGAAATATTTGTGGCCGTAAACTAAACATTTGCTTTAGAAAAAAAAGCAAAAGTGAAAGATTCAAGGCAGGATCACTGCATAGGTAACACATATAGGACATGTGATGCTGGCAGAGACCCTGTGATAACACAGAGCATGCTTGGCAATAAAATACAGTGAAAATTTTACCTATCACAGTACAGCACAGAGAATGCCTTTTCAAAAGTGCCTTACTCCTGAGTCTCTAGCACATCATTTTTAATTTTTCTGCATATGTCTGTTGGGACAGAGAACTGAGACATATATACGAGGTAAGAGTTGTGAAGAGTTTTACAAGCTTTGTAAGTATGTGGCTGTTCAGACTATTTGTGTACTAACAACAGAAGTGGCAATTGATCTCTTCATAGTCACAGCCTAATGATCTTAGAGCTAGCAGATTCTAAGGATGGTGTTTAACACTGAAGATTGCAATATGGATTTTAGACTCATTGTAGTGAGAATAAAAAGATAAAGGGTTATTTAAAAAACATGAGCCTACAATATGCAAATCCAAATATTTACCTAAGATTTCTCCATTGATCTGGCTATATTAATTCATTTCTACATAATTATTTTAAATACAAAATAAAAGCCAGATGTGAAATTATGCAAGCTGTTAGCAAGGAAAGAAACAAAGCTTCTGTGTGAAAGGAATGATTATGTTCTGTATTTTATAGCAGCACTAACTTTTTCAATTGTAGCAGAAAAAATGCAGGGAGAAGGAAGAAAGAAAACAGAAAAGCAACCTGGATAAATGGCATTGCTTTATTTTACATCAGTATTGGCTCCCCATTTTATTTGAATGGTCAGTATAACTAAACATTTATTTCACTAAAATAAAAGTGATCAATAATGACTGGTGACAGAATACATTAATTTTCTTTGTTATGGTGTCTCCTTCCAAATCAGGAACGTGAGGGGGTTATGGTGATTCCCATGGCAAATGATGACACAAACGAGTTCTGTGTTTATTGACAACAGGACGAAATGAATCCTAACAAGTGACAGGGTAGGGATAGTTTAGAAAGAGAAAGTGGAAAAGATAAGCAGAAGTACAGAGTTTGCAAAAATAAATGTTACCACCGTGGAGTCCTGCAGTGTTTTGCGGGTCTGATCATTGCTTGCTGAGGGAAGCTTCCAGCAACAAAATTGGTCCACGCACTATTATTTCTGCTCCACCTTGTCTCCAGAATTTTCCACCTCTTTCTTCCAATCAATTCTGGCTGTTTCACTGTGCTTATTAATACCAGAGCACAGTCCTACCTTCTGGTTATGTATCTGGGTGTGTGCTGGGTGAACTTTGCCGGCAGGGGGGGTCTTGGTGAGGCAACCATCCTCCTTCAAGCATCTTTGTTGTTGTATCTATTTTTGTCTCTGGTCCATGTGTCCTTGCCATGGTGGTTATGCATTAAAGCCACAAGCAGCCAATGTGGCAAAAATTCAAATGCCAGTGACAGATACCCTCCCTTTTTCGCACCTCATGGTTTATACGAGGGACAGTGTTGAGACATTTTTGTAGTTTGGATCAGAGTCTCACATATAGTTTCTCAAATTTTCAATATAAAGAACATCTGCTTTGAATAATGTCCACTGGTGTTTGAATGCCTTAAATGGAAGCAATTGAAGGGAGTATTTTTTCTCTTTGCTTCACAGCCAAAGTCAGCACTGCAGCTAGGTTCACCCATCAGACACACCAGCCTGTAGAAGTATAACTACAAACTGAAGTCTTTATTTTGAAAAAAATAAATCTGTTCCTAGAAAAAGAAGCGAAAGATCCACTCAAGTATATACAAGAAGTACTATTATCCCATAGAAAGACAGCAAGGAGATAACAAATGATGGTCCAAATTATTTTTAAGAAGAAAAGCCTAAGACATACTCTGTCCTACCATTCATAGAAGTAGACCGGTTTCCAATTAGTTGATGTAATCAGAGATTCTTGGTCCAATTTATGTATGTTTAGAATATGCAAACCTGCAACCGTTGACTGCAGATCTGAAATTGATTTTATAGTTTGATAATCATTGTATAATGTAATGGTTTTAATAAACCCCCATATTTTTCAACACATCTCCTGCATTGATCTTGATGATAATCCTAGATAATGACAAGCAGAACTATGAAGTATGTGGCTGAATATAGTACCAACAGGCATAATCTGAAGAAAGGATTGGAGACTTTAGTCAAGGGAGATAAATTACCTGATGAGGGGAAAATTCTGAACCTTTTTTCCTTTATTTTTCATAGTGCTTAGTGAAAGAACAAGATGATTTTGACCCTTATATTTTACAAAGAAGCAAGAAAAAAGCAATGCAATATCTTCCTCATCTCACATTTTCACATTTTGCTGTAAGTGATACTCTTTCTTGGGAGTAGTAGCAATTTGGTGTTAGATCCACAAAAAGTTTTAAGCACTGCATTGTCTAGCATTGTACTGACTCTTTGAAGCATTTTGCTGACCAGTGGAATTCCCTCATCCCAGCTCCAGTGCTTAGGCTTCTCATAAATGCTTAAAGAACATTAGGTACCAAGAATTAAGGTAAATAACAGAAATAGGACCTAATTTCTAAGACAAGATCCATTAAAGACAACAGGTAGCAAAAGAAGGCATTGGTGTACCTATAAGACACAGTGAAACAGGGCTTGAACCCAGATATTTAAGTCTCAATTGCAGCATACCATTCCTGTACACTGGCTACTGACACCAGGTATTTATTCCAACAGCTCTGACAGAACAATGCTAGAAGAAGAGAGTTTGGTTTTCTGTCCTTTTTCTCATCTGTTTCCTCAAAACTTCCATGCAATACAACAGCTTATAAGGAAATAGGTTTCCCTTACTAATTCCTGTTGAAACTGTCTTTTCTTTTTCTCCATTAAATGAATAAATTTTTGTTGGGCTAACAAACATAAACAACTTCCTTCCAGTATATAGCATATTCTTTTGAACAAAGAGACTAGGTGTCAGTAAATGATCACTACTCTATGTTAAGTATTCAGTAGAGCAGGTAATCAAAGGTTCTTTCATCCCCATTCACTGTGAAGTCATGCTTAAATATTGAATACTGAACATGTAATCATTTTCTACTGAGTGAAATAGCTAAGACAGGAGGGGATAGAGTGTTGCTTTTTCTTCACCAGGCTGCAGAACAGAAACAAGCCTGATATTAGCAACACTGGCATGGGTATGTGAGACAAAGATGGGATGAATAATTACATGGGATATCACCAAAATATGGAGAAGTGAATGCTTAAATATTGAATACTGAACATGTAATCATTTTCTACTGAGTGAAATAGCTAAGACAGGAGGGGATAGAGTGTTGCTTTTTCTTCACCAGGCTGCAGAACAGAAACAAGCCTGATATTAGCAACACTGGCATGGGTATGTGAGACAAAGATGGGATGAATAATTACATGGGATATCACCAAAATATGGAGAAGTGACATTCTTTTCTGATAAAGCTGGTGAAAACAATATATCCTTTTGTTAGTGTAGCATACTTTGTGTCACCCAACAAATGTGCTGTTAATGTCTACTGAACTTGGCCTTGCAGATAATGTGAAAAAAGGGAACAAATAACTTTTGTTCATATAGCTCTGGTCATATGTAAAAGCAGTGTCTACTCGGGGAAAGCTGAGGCATTCTACAGCTATGGCTGTCGAATATGAGGTTTTAGAATCTGAATTTTAGATTACAGAATCACAGAACAGTTAAGGTTTGAAGGGAACTCTGGAGGCCATCTGGTCCAACCACTCTGCACAGCCACCTAGACCCACTCATCTAGCAGGTTGCTCTAGTCACCTAGAGAAGATTCAGGCACCTAACTACTAAACTAAAGGAGTTTTCCAGATAGATTTAGGAGCTTATGCCCTTTTGCAGGTTAGTTCTATTAGTTTTTTTAAGCCTATGTTACATACCAGTTGAAATAGCTGTCCTTTTATAAGAGAACCATCCCATTTTTCCCGAAGGCAAGAAATTAATAAATATGAGTCATATATCCATTCAGAAATAACAAATACATAGAAATAATGTATTACTATTCCTTCATTTTCTTTCCCAGTTCCATTTGACTTCTCTCATCCTAACAGATGGCCTACCAATCTGAACAACTTCTATCAAAAACACAGGTGAATCATCACTGAAAAACTGTTGTTGAAATTAATTAAGTATTCATTGATAATTTGAGGCTGAAATCTTTTGCTGTACCCACTATAGTATTCTGTGTGTATATACTCTCTCCTCCAAATGTTAGGGTCAGATTTTTGAACTGATCTTCTGACCAAGGAAGTAGACAGTGCTTTCCTCAAAAAGGGAATTAAAAGCAGAGGAGTGCCCAGGTGATTGACAGAGGCACCCAACTTGTTGTAAGCCTTTGAGGGGATACGTTTAGTACAGATATTGAGGTTGCCAGACAACGAAAAACGTTCTGAATGGTTAGTCTGTGTGAGACTGGAATAATGCTGGCAAATCACAGCACAAGTTTTGTTCCAGTACCTGTGGAACAACAGCTACTGCCTACTTGCCTGCAGGTAACCAGTCTTTGTGGCCACAGCATCTACCTGGCTTCTGTCTTGTGATTGTGAGATGTCAGTCCAGCTGACTGCTCCTGAAGAGAACAGTCCAGGGCTCAGCTAGGTTTCAGGTACACAGAAGCACACAAGGATTTAAAAATTATAATGATCAGTAACAGTGATGATGGCAATGGAGGTAGTAATAATATTTTGAACAACAGCAATCATCATTTGGACATTAAAAAAAAGCATGGTGCTTAGACCATACCACAACTATCTTAGTTTCTCAAGTATTTCCGTCTTTTGGCAGCTCTGTAAACCTCCTGTCCCTGTCTTGTCTCTGATCTCCATCACACACCAATCTGATTGACAATTCAGCTATCTCTTTGTGATCAGTGTTTATTCCTGCTATTCCTTGATCTTCTATGGCTTAAAAGTCTTATTGTTTGCCTGCATTTTTTAGTATTCCTGATGAATGAATGACCCAGTTCAATACAGGGTTTCAAAGCTGAAAACTTGTCCTTAGCTGACAGAATTAATGTATTTTATTTTGCTATCTAAATTCAGAAAACCTGATGATACTTCTTTAGTACTTTTAAGTAGACCATGGGAGATGATGAATCACTAAACCTTTGAATTTATTCTTTCTTTTCTTTGCAAAGAACAAGGAGATTGCAGAGGGTCTTGTCTCTACTGCTAATACAATTTGTGCTTAACCTATGATCATGTATGGGACTCAAGGGGATAATAATAAGCTGGGTCCCTTTCAAATAGTGGTATGTGTTGATAGTACTTTTAAGTAGACCATGGGAGATGATGAATCACTAAACCTTTGAATTTATTCTTTCTTTTCTTTGCAAAGAACAAGGAGATTGCAGAGGGTCTTGTCTCTACTGCTAATACAATTTGTGCTTAACCTATGATCATGTATGGGACTCAAGGGGATAATAATAAGCTGGGTCCCTTTCAAATAGTGGTATGTGTTGATATTTAAGGTATCACAGCGGTATGCTATGGATGAGATGGGAATGGCTCAGGTAATAAAGAGCATTTCCAGGTATTAATCAAAGGCTTGAGCTTAGGTGCTGTGCCCATGACAACATACCTGGCATGTGTAGACTTGGCACAGTGACATAGTGTCCTAACGCTTTGGTGTGCAAAAGCTGACAGAGACCTTCAGGCTGGAATAACTACGTATGTCCTGGTTTTGTCTGGGGTAGAGTTAATTTTCTCCAAGTAGCTGGTACAGTGCTGTGGTTTGGATTTAGGATGAGGATAATGTTGATAACACACTGATCCTGTTGTTGCTGAGCAGCGCTTACACTAAATCAAGGACTTTTCAGTGTCTTATGCTCTGCCAGTGAGGAGCTGCCCAAGAAGCTGGGAGTGAGCACAGCCAGGACAGCTGACCTGAACTGACCAAAGGGATATCCCATACTGTAGAGCAGCATGCCCAGTGTATAAACTTGGGGGAGTTTGCTGTGAGAGGCTGATTGCTGATTGGCATTTATCAGCAGGTTGTGAGCAATTGTATTGTGTATCAGTTTTCTTTCTTGGGTTTTATTTTTCTGTCTCTTTTTAACATTGCTACTGTAATTATTATTATATTTTTCTTATTTTTTTCTCGAATATTAAGGTGTTCTCATCTCAACCCACAACTGTTTTTTTCAACTTTGTTTTTTCCCACCAGGGAGAATGGGAGAAAATGGGAGAGTGAGAAACTAAGTGATGCTTAGTTGCTGAGTGGAGTTAAATGAGAAAAACATGGTGGCTATTAAAAGATTGTGACAGTTGTAACCACTAGCAAGTCATCAAAATTGTCACACTGTTGACTTAACCCCTTCCATTTATGTTTTCTGGCCTACTTAAGAGATGCTGATTGCAAGAGGTAGAAGGTGTTTTTTTATCTGAGTTCTGGAAAATGCTGTATTCCTTATTTACCAAATATAACAAATCTTTATACATTTTGAGGTTACTTCCAAAGCAGATGTTTGTGTTTCAAATGGGATTTCCTTCCTTCCTTCCTTCCTTCCTTCCTTCCTTCCTTCCAGCAAGTCCAGAGGAATTCTTTTCTACATTGGTGGACTGTGGGAAGAGCTAGGTTATAAACTAACTGATTAGGGACAGAATTGTCAACAGGACAGTGAGAAAATAACATTACTTAAAGCATAACACAAGAGTTTAGACGTAGTGGAGCCTTGCAAATTCCCTTCATTTTTCTGTCTCTTCACAAACCACGTTTTTTTCTATCAAATTCTGTGTTTGTTTTTTAGGCTTTTTTTTTTGGTGTGTTTTGGTTTTTTTCTTTTTCCCTGAACAGTGTATCTTTTTTTTTGATGACAACAGCTCAGTAACTCATTAGGTAATGTATAAACTAGAAGGGAGAGTCAATATTAGGAGAGAAAAAAACTTAAAGGAAAGCAGATGGTTTATTGTACAAACGACAAATAAAGGAGATAGAATTACCATTATAAGAAATATTTACATTTAGACATATTGTCAGTTTATCCCAGATGATGAAATATGTCAGTCAATGATGTAGGAAGAACCAGCACAATCTAATTCAAGAATTTTCTGTTGTTTCTAGCTTGGAATTGTCAAATATGGCCTGCTGGTAGAAAAGGCCCAAAGCCCATTTTTTAATCTTTCCATCTTTTAAATACAGTTATTTGTTGGATACATTTAGGAGACTAATTTTTGTTTCTTTTGGTGGGAGAACTGTAGGAGAAAGCAGTTAAAATAGGAATATGCTGCAATAGGAATTCAAATGTGTCATTTGAAAATGAGTAAGAGTCCACCCAGACTGATACTCTCTTCTCTTTTGTAGTGACTCCTAAAAAATGTAATTAGAGAGTCCATAATATGCTCAGTTGTGTTATAGTACGGCAGTAAGCATTTTGCATCTGTTCCCATAGCAACAACAACACTGCAGAAACAAGTTGTTCAGCCTACAGTCTCTGTCACATTGGTATGGGAAACCACTCCCAGGCAGGGTAATAACTATAACTTTCTAGGTCTCAAAAGACAATGTTTAGAACTGTGCTACTAAACAATGACATACTTAACAAAGCCTTATGGTACCAAAGAAGGAAGAAGCAGATGAGATAAACATTGTTCTGTTTGTAAAACTAATTCAGTATTTCTAATGACATTCTTTAAAGAAATGCAAAATAATTTTTCTGGCTATAGACACAGTAGAGGTTTTAAAATACCTTTGAATTCTGATCACCTGAAAGTTGTAAGAAATCATAAACAGTCGAAAATTACTAACCACACCCAATTATGGTTTTGTTGAAATAGCATTATCTCTTATGGCATTGCTAGAATTATTTTTTGGTATATAGATGAATGTTTGTTGGTGATTTTTTTTAAAAGAGTTCAGTTCCTGCAGATAAAGAAACAGTCACTTCCCCTATTAGATTCAATTTGTGAACTGAGTTTCAATTAAATATTGACATTCTTTCTTCAAAATATAAACAGTTTATTAATGTCTTATCAATTGTTTCTGCTATGCTGTATTAGAAGGGGACAGAAGAAGTGCTGTGTGAAAAAAAAACAAAAAAACTAAAGAATGATAAGAATATGAAAATCTAATGACCTTTTTCTTCTTTCTTATGTGGAAATCCTTCATATTAAAACTGTAGGGATTAGTTGTACTACCTAATAGTTCAATAAAACATACTGAATTAGAATACATTATCTTGACACATTAGTTCCATGCTAACAAGCACAATAGTTAAGGATACAAAGCAGTTTCAGATGTAACCTCTAATTTTCACACCTGCATAATAGTTTAAATTGTCCCTTTCCAGGGAAATTTTCCACATAGTTCTGTGTCCAAATTAGTTTTGTTTTGGGATTTATTTTGTTTTGTTTTGCTTTGGTTTGGTTCTTTGGGGTTTTTTTAGGTGGGGATTTTTTTGGATTTTTTTTAGGTTTAATGATATGTTTGTAATTTTAAAAATATTAACTCTATTTGTTTTATAAGGCCTCTCTAGAAGCATCCAAAACATGAAATAAGGAATTTAAGCTTAAGTCCAAGGAGGAAGTTGAACTTACCCTGGCAACATAATTTGGCAGGTCAATTGACAGGCTCGGGACTTGCTCCATCCCATAGGAATTTTCATTAGGGCTACTGCCACTCTTAAGATTTTAAAAAGTCACAGAGACAACTGTGGTTCTGTGAGGGCAGACAGCTGGGAGTTAGAGGTGTGCCTTTCAGTTTTATCTGAGCCATATCATGAAGAAAACTGGATTTTTAGGCAACTGGGTTGTGGGGTTTTTTCAGTTCCAGCTGGTTGGCATAAGCATCTTTCTGTTTGATCCAATGTGTATTGGGAATCCTGCTCATGTGCTAGGTCACTGAGGGGCACATCTTCAGAAAAGGACACTTAATTACAAGCTTCTGTTTAAATTTGGTCAATAATTTGTGGACTTGAAAACCAATGAAGCTTTATGACTTAGCATGCTGTAATTATTTTTACTCAGATCATGAATTCTGATCTAACAGGGACACAGCACAAAAACATTTACAGAGTTCATAAAAGGGATGTGCATAGATTGTTCTACAACTTTAGACTAACTCTGACTTTCCTTCTTACCATACCAAACAGGGTGAATTTTAACCAATTATCCTCAGAACAAGCATGCTATTTTGAGTTTGTGATACATCCAGATTTGATAGATCTAGACTTTCCAACTGCACAGATGGTTACACTGATGTGGGGGATATGAATATGGGAAAAGGAAAAATAGGCAGTTGCTCTTGTGGGAAGGCTGGATAAAGATCATTGCAAACCCTAATGTTTGAACATCTTAATGCCAAATGCAATCCACAGCTCTGAGGTAAGTCTCTGGAGTCTCTATATGATACACAGGGATGATGAGATTCCTGAGGAAAGGAGTCTGTGCCAGCTGCTCCAGTATGCAGGGAGTCACATAAGTTGCCTAGGTGTTCATAGTGCCCCGATTCAGTCACATTTATCTTGCCCAGATATGTATTTATACATACCATGCTTCAGAATCATCTTTCTGATGACTTTAATGACACCATTCCCCTAGCAATGCATCAGCTAGTCTTATGAATGAGTCCTTTGATTGTTAATGTCTCTCTCATATGGCCTTTTTCTCTTTTCTGCCATTTTCCTTCCAGAAGTTCATAACCCAATGGCTTTGTTCAAACAGTTCTAGTTTCCTGGCATATGCTTTAACAGACTGTCTTTCCTTCTTGTTCTTGTTCACTGAACCCCCCCTTATGTCTGCTTTTCTGCCCCATGGTTTGCTGCCAAACTCAGAATTATTGCCCAGTTTTTCTCATTTTCTGGAGTTGCAGTCTTAATTTGCTTGCAAGTCCATTTCTTTCTCTCCCTATATTCTGTCATTTGTACTTTAAATATCCCATGTTGACAGCTCTCCTCCAGAAGGACCCTATTCTCTCATCACGGAGGAAAGCCACCAATGTGCCTAGCCTACTTCCTACTCTTTGGCTGTGGCTGGTGTTGGCCAAAATCTTTCTGCAGTAACTTTGCGATGGAAAGAACGTGCCACTGATGATGCTGGTTTATGGTTGAGTCAGGCTCCATCCAGAAGGACAGAATCATTAAAAGTTGCATCTAGTTACCACCAATGATTCCTGCACTGGCATTTTTTCAGAAGACACAGCAAAGCAGATTTTCATGACAAATATAAAAAGCATTCTTCTGACACACAGCAGCCCCTCCACCATTTCTAAGCCTTATGTCAAACAAAGAATAATAAAGCTGTTGAGGAGTACAATCTCCAGAATGTTTTTAACATGCATTACTTTTTGAAATGATGGAGCCGCTCTGGCTAAACTGAAAAAAATAGAGCAAAAATAAGTTTGATCTGAGGTAGGCACGAAAGACATCCAAAAGAAATCAGTCTAAAATATACAAGTTTTATAAAGTTACAGTGTAACTGAAAATGAGGCAGTCCAGTGGGAATATAAAAGTATATTGCCTGACGAGCTCCATATTTTACTCAAAACCAACCAAAGAAAAAGCTCCAACCATTCACTAAGCACTTTGGGACATTTCTAATAGCAGATGGGTAAGTGGGGAGAAACACCAGCTGAGAGCAGGGAAAGGAGGAAAATCACTTTTCTTTCATAAGAAAAGCAAAATACTTGATTCGTGTTGCAAGTTCATATTCTTAGTGGTTAGTTGCAGGAGAAGCTGTTGATAGAGTCAAGAGAGATTAACAAGAGGAGAAAGCTGCAAGAAGTTCATTCTTTGCCAGGCAGTACAAGTGAAAGTATTTAGAGAATAGGTGAGCATGATCAAACAAGTTATTATGAAGCTTCACTTTCTCTTGGCTCTGACAGACACCAGCTACCTCAGTACTTCACCATTTTCTGTGTAGTCAAGGTGAGATGAGATTGAGGAGAGTTTATGATTTAGTTTTTCAGCAGTAGTAGTCAAAGTAAAATGCAAGTAAAGGGCAAGAATTGAGCTCAGCATTTTCATTTTCCACATGGGACATTATATATTACATTTGCATTTTATATGTGTCATGCAATTTTCTGAGCATTTCCCTTCTGACATTTATGCTGTATGAGATGGTCGAGTATTTGTTCACTTGCATTACTGTTATCACTTTTAAATTCTTATATTCTTGCTGACAGGAAAATACAGACTCTAACATAAAGCAAGCACAGTAGAAAAAGAGGAAGAGAGGAAGGAATAGTGGAAAGAGAAGCAGAAAGAATAGAGGTATATATGAATAGAGGGAGGTAGAGAGGAAGGGAAATAACATTTTTCACAAGCTTTCATTCCTTGTTTGTTTCCTAACTTTTTATGTCATGACAAGCTACTTCAGAGCTCTCAATCTTAGTTTCTTTTCTTTAAATGGCAGATAACATTTCCTAAATCACTTTCTCCAGTGCTTTGAAAAACTGAAATATGGAGCAGCTTGTTTAGGAAAAAGAAAGGAAAATATTTTTATATTTCTGCCAAAAAGCTTCTTTATATCCTTCCACTTAGAAAAAACTGTTCCCTCTCACTCAAGAAAAAGTGCAAGTCTGTCATGAGAGAAGTCAGGACCATCTGTCCAGGTCACTTATGTTGCCTTAATTTTCTTTGCTTCAACTTTAGTCTCCCCAAACCTCTGTTGTTTATCTGACTCTATATTACTGTGGTTCCCAGGCCACTATGGGAACTTTCAGATTTCTGTGCATGGAAAGTGGTGTTGATAAGGCAATGATTTCTAATACATTTTTGGGAATTCTATTAGGAAGTATTGGAAAAAAATGACAGAGGCAATTTACTAAACCAAGAGCATGTCCGGGTTCTTAGAAGTCCACAAACTGGAGAGGATAGTATGGGTCATTTACACCAAAGGGAAGAGGAATGATGGTGCCTGGCAGTGGCTCAGCTTGGTGAAAAGCATCGTTGCTCCAGATAGAGGAAATGAGTTTCCACCCACTCTGCTCAGGTACAGGAGGTCATCAGAGAAATTCACAAGATGAACAGATCTCTTAGTAACTTTCTTTATGTGTGTTTTATTAGTAATAAAAACATTAAAACTTCACAATTTGCTTTGTTGCATTTTCAGAAATATTTGACAGGTACATGCCTGGTTGAGGGACTGGCTCTTGGGAATCCACTGGGTTTCTCTATTTGCTTGTACATCGGTAAAGATAAAATAATCCTTTTAAATTTGAAGACAAGCACTTAACTTCACACTGTTTAAGATGAGCTGACATAATCTTTACAAAATAGACAAACACATTCTGTGCTGGACAGCTAAAATCTTAGCTAAACTCTTTTAAACATGAACAAACAGAATCTGCCTGAGATTTTATTTTTAGGGTAACAAATGTATATTAAAAATGTTTGTGATTTGAAAAAGATTGCTTTCCTACATCCGAACAACAAAGCTTTGCTTAGTCTTTCTAAGTTTCGTTATGGATAACTCCATACTGGGCAATGTCATATGTGCCCCCAAAATCTTGAAATTTAAGTAATGAATGCATTTAGGATTCCTTGGTTTGATTATGATTTTCTCAGTATGTTCTGTTTATTTTCAGTATAACTGGATTCCTCTTTAGGGCTTTTCTTCACAGATATCAGGATTAGCAATATTTCATTACAGAGGCTAAAAAAACCCCCAGGCTCATTGAGTGCAACACTGCTACTCTTGCTTTAGCAATACCTATTTTTTGTAGGAAAAAAGGATGAATAAGAGTAATGCTTTTCGAGATATGATTATAACTAATAAATGGAAACTGTTTAAGACTGTCATTTTGGAATATAACTTCATGAAGACTTAGGTTGAAATAGGAGTCTTCCTACTTGTAGGGCAGAAAAAAAATGTAAAAAATAGTAAAGCGTTTGATCAACTCAGAGATGTAGAAAGGTGTATTTTTGGGGACAGTGACCAAAAGCAAAAGTATTAAACAGAGCTGTACCTTTAGAGAAATAAAACTAAGGACAATATTGCAAATTATCTCACCATAGAAAAAAATGGGAAGAGTACCAAGAGATCAGTTTGATGAAATCACTCACCCTCTATAGAACTCAGACAAGAGAATGAGAAATATTAAACGTAGGGCTAAGGACAGGTTGCTAAGGAAGAATTAAAAAGTATAGCACAGATGTGTAAGGACAAAATTACAAATTATAAATAATTATGTAAGAGATAAATAAAACAACTATTAAGCAGCAAATAAAGTATCATTAAATCATCCTACAAGGATCATGGTAGTCAGATGCAAACAAAAGACCAAGGAAAGGCTTGGCCTGATACCAAACTACTAACCAATAATAGTTTTAAATGGTCTTTTTGTGCCAGTCTTCACTAAAAAGATTTACTGCCATCAATACCAGCAACATTTTTCATATTTAGCACATATTAGCAACCAAGGGTTAAAAAAAGCGCCTTTAAATAAAGAAAATAAGCATCTAAAAAGTTTCAGAAAGGATAATATATTTGTAGTGGTCTGAGTCTTGTTTAGGTGCATCAGATAATCTCAGAACTACTTGCATTATCTAGAGATTACGAATTCTCCGGATAACTAGAGAAATGCAACCGAGTACTTGCATTTAATAGAGGAAATAACTGAGTAAATGCCAGTTCTGCTAAGAACTATGTGAAATTACAGAGGAGCACATACTACACAATCATCAATGTCCCTCTGCTCTATACTGGAAAGTAAAACAGGAGTACAGCAAGGAAGGTGTACATATATAATCCTGTTTGACTCAGCATATTCTAGTCTGTTTCACTGTTAGACAAAGATAAGTGTGAGAATGCCCAGAAGCAGTCTGCATAAAACAGTGTGAAGGACATAGAAGTAGTTATTCAGTTTAAGTGCTGTCAGTGATGCTGTATTTACTATTTTTGCTTTTTTCATGCAAAGGAAATAGAGATGGTTCATGAAAAAGCATTGTTTGATTCTTCCATGTAGTAATATATACAATGTTTCTTGTGGTAGCAAAACAGCTTACAGACAGGCTATTGCTAATTAGATTATACAGTTTAATTGAAATAAGAGGAGGGAGAAAAATTTGGGATCTGATTTATCTGTCTGAATACAGGTATTTACCAAGTAAAGGTCTACATTTCAGCTCACTATTTAGACTCCATAGTTTATGCAGACAACAGATTTTTCTTGGGCAAATCCAACTCATCCAGATGAGGATGTCTAAAACACAGCAGATAAACAGTTCCCTAGACACCTAGAAGGTGTATCCTTTTCTCCATTAGAATCGTACAATAGTTTGGTTTGTGTTGTAAGGAACCTTAAAGATCATGTAGTTCCAACCTCCGTGCCATGGATAGGAGCACTTTTCACTAGACCTGGTTGCTCAAAGCCCCATCCAGATTGGTCTTGAACACCTCTAGGGATGGGACGTACACAGCTTCCCTGATCAACACCCTCATATTGAAGAATTTCTCCTTAATATCTAATCTAAACCTGCCCTCTTTCAGTTTAAAGCCATTTCCCCTTGTCCTATCACTACATGCTCTTGTAAAAGTGCCTCTCCAGCTCTCTTGTAGCCCCTTTAGGTATTGGAAGCCTGCTATAAGATGTCCCTGGAACCTTCTCTTCTTCAGGTGGAACTACCCCAACTCTCTCAGTCAGTTTTCATTGGAGAGGTGCTCCAGCACTCTGATCATCTTTGTAGCCTCCTCTGGACTTGCTCCAAAGGTCCACGCTCTTGTGTGTTGGAAGCACCAGAGTTGAATGTAGTACTCCAGGTGGGGTCTTGGGAGAGTGTAGTCAAAGGGGAGAATCACCTCCCTCAACCTGCTGGCCACAATTCTTTTGATGCAGCCCAAGGTACAGTTGGCTTTCTGAACTGCCAGTGCATATTGCCAAGTCATACATACCTAGACATTGGAGGTGTCTATATATATCGACATCTATATCGATATATAAGAAAAATTTTATCACATTATTCAGAGAAGAATGGTGTGCTCTTAAACTCAAAATGGATTATTCCTAACTAATTCAGATGTGTGGTTTTACCTTTACCTTCCCCCCCCC
Source organism: Acanthisitta chloris (assembly GCF_000695815.1). Lineage (NCBI taxonomy): Eukaryota > Metazoa > Chordata > Aves > Passeriformes > Acanthisittidae > Acanthisitta > Acanthisitta chloris. Next base: position 36,564 of record NW_008692170.1, read on the forward strand.
CCCCCCTTCCGGTCTAAGTGCTAAGTTTAGCAGAAAGCGAAAGAAAAGAATTCCTGATTCTTAAGGGTGTTCGAGAGAGAATGCAACAGCAAGCTAAAAGCCAGGGCTTAGTGCATATACTGGGTTATGGAAAGCACTTGCTTGTGTATTGCAAACCCTGAACATTCCCCAAGGTTCTCTGAATGCCTGTGTCTACAGTGAAGTGCATTAGGGAGTGCATTCATTCCCTGTTCAGTTCTCAGAAACCTCAATTCACTCAGAAGCTTTTTTTCCATGGTGCTTTAAGGGATTGTATCAGTACAGTTTACTGTGCCAGAAAGCATGTTAAGAGAGTGTTCCTAGCCTCTGCCTTAAGAGGTGGAGAACAGCTAAGGGAAAAGGACAATCACTAAAACTTGAAGAATTCCCACCTATTTGAAAGCCTTTGCCAACCTGACTTATGAAAAAGCAGGCTGACCATCTAAATCATCACAAGAATTCCTTTACTTTCTAACTCAGCAGTCAGAGAATGACTATTAAATACACCTCAGGGAAACTTCAGGTTTATTGATGCATACTTGATATGCATTTTAAGTCCAGCTTGTGGTACATGTCCAGAATTTTGAGTGACTTCTACGCTCTGCAAAAAAATCTTCAAGACTAAAGTTTAATTCTTAGGTGAAGACTGTTATGAAAGACAGAGATTTGCTTTTTTGGCACGATCAGCCAATATCAACAGTAACATCTTGTCCATTAGGGGCCTGAAACCTCCTCTGAGTAAAATGCGTGATTGCAGTTTCCCACAGTCTTCTTTTGATGACAGTAGGTAAAAAAGGAAGGAAGACTTTGAAAAGAATGGGAAGAGTTTTTTTCCTGTAATGCAAGCTTCAACCCACAAGTGGCATATCATGCTAGCTAAATATTTAGATAAACATAGATGTAAGCAGCTTTAAACGTTCTATAGATTTTATATGTTTCACTTGAGTTTCAGGTCAATATACTGCTTTGAGAATTAGATATTACTTTAAATGTACTGATTGCTAAGTGAAAGTCAGTCCCCAGTCTCTGTTAAAAAGAATGCTGGTTAAGTGCTTTCCTATATTCAGAGGAGGATAAATTTATGGTTTGCGTGCCGCATGGCATCCCAACCTCAAGCACCAAGCACTGGCTACCACTGCAAGGTTATTCTGAACACTGAAAGTATGTTTATATACTAACAATGTGACAGAAAGATAACTGTTGTTCCCATTTTAATATGTGTCATACACAGGCAATGGCAATAAAAGAGGACTGAAAAAGAGCAGATAGCAAAACTATTATTTGGAAGAATGTTAACAAGTATCTCTCCTGGTTTTTGTAACACTCATAAACATGCTCATTCTAAGGCATTCAGGTCTGGGAAGGCTAAAGTCTTGTGGCCTCCAGTGATGAAGTACTAGAAACAAATTTAATGAGGAAAACATGCTTGGATGCCTAAAACAGTGGCAACACTGTTCCATGCATTTCTGGTCTAATGTATGATGTCTTATATCAGCCAAAGATATATTCTCTTAGCAGTGTTTCATAGTTTTCCACTGTCTTCAGACAAAATACAGACATCCAGACTCATGGTGAAACATATAAATATCCAAAAGTTAAATAGCACAGAGCTCTAGCTTTTCTTTAACAGAGTTTTGCCAAGCTCTTGCCCAACCTCTCCTGTCTTTAGTTAACTATCTAAAAAAGTATAAGTAAAAAAGAAACATGTAATAGCAGACTTGTTTAGCAGCAGAAGGGAGTACACAGGTCTATTTCCCTGTTCTTTATTCCTGAAATTTCATTTGATGAAGTGCATCAAATATTGGTACAGGCAATATTATGAACATTATCATTCTTCAGCTCATTCTAGAATTGGAGCCATTGTGACTAGTGTACTGGTTCTTCTGTGTCAATTGAGAAAATAAAAGCTGAGTTGAAACAGATGACACTGATGAGTGTTGTTATGGCCACATTTGACATTAAGAGTGTTATAATGGCTCAAGTTCTTGAATGCTGTCAGTAGCATTTAATGTTACAGGAATTTACTGATCTGTTGGGGGAGTAACAAACAGGAACTTTTGTGGATTTCCTCACCTGAGCAGTGAAAATAAAAACCTTTAGCATAAGTGTCATTTTTACTGGTGTTCAGATGACAGCAGGGCAAATTTTTGAGAAGATAATGAATGGGAAGCAGCACTTTTAGTGAAAAGTGAAAGCCATCATAATGCAAGAGCTCCAGCACATTGTACTAATGGTGCACAGTGTGAGGGGAAAAAAAAGAAAATAGAAAAGAGGTGGCATCTTATAGTATGTGGTTGTGTTTTCCATGTAAACTGTCTGAATGCAAGAACTGAACAAATTTTGCAAGTCTGACAAAAAAACAGTATAAGGGAGTTCTGACACACAAGAGCATTTGATGATTGCTTCTGGCTATTGGCATCTCTTGCACATTTACAATGCCCTGAAATCACACAATTACATTCTTTCAAGAGTGAGATTCCGAGGTCCTTTTGTAGCTACTCTGTCACCAGCTAATACCTGAATTAATTCTCTAGGAAATAAGTAAGTAAAGTATCAAATTTTTGAGACTGAAGAGGCAGGAGCTAGAAATACCAAAACCTGGGAGTTCATGAAGTGTTGGAGGTGTTCATTGTGCTCAGGTCAAAACAAGTGCTGAAAAAACTGTCTAACAAAGATATTGTGCATAACACATCATCAAAAATGTTAGCAAGTTATGGTACATGGGTTATATATTTGGGAAAATGAAATTTTCTAAAGAACTATATGATTTTATTCTGACTGAGTCTGGCCATTATTTAAAGATGTATCTGTGTGCTAAAACACTTTTTACTTTGTAAATAATCCTCCTTTTCTGATGACAGGGTTTTTTTGAGTGAGTTGCTATGCATTAAACACTTGCTAATTCCCTCGAAGACTCCAAGAACAACAGCTACACTGAGCCAACGCCAAAACCATAGAGAATATGGATATCAGAAAGTGTGTTCCTGTGGGTTTTTTTCTGGTAGGTCCTTTAATTTACTGTTTAGCATTAGCTGGAAGAATGCTTGCTGTCAGCTCTGCTTATTTCCTTATTTCATTGGGTTACTCTCACTGGCTTGTCCAGTAAAGAACAGACGATTTCCATGGTGTTTATAAAAAAATGTGTTTAATATTTTCTCCAAAATGCAAACAGTCTCAGAAGAAAAAGCATCAGCCTAACTGGTGGTAAACTGCACCAGATTATCTCCCAATTACATAATTCAGTTACACATAAAAAAAGAATTGCTCTAAATACAAGTTTACAAATAGGAAAAGTTCAATTTCATGCTTAAATCTTTCATTAAACTCAATTTTCCTGCATTTCTAACTTAAGAACTTATTGAAAACAAATTTTAAAATTGTTTTAAAGTATGCAGGTGGATTGTTTACAATTCTGATTTTCCAGTTGGGTGGCAGACTTGGAAAAACTAATTACTTCTGCAGTTCCCACTAACATTCATGAACCACTTCATAAAAGACCAGGAGTTAGAGTGTGGGAGCAGAGAGAAATAAGGAATGAGCAGAGCATTGGTTTCATTTCAGTTCTTGGCTTGAACATTGAGGCAAGTGGGACAAACACCAGTATTTGCGCTGACTCAGGCAGTGCTGAACAACAACTGAAAGCAGTGTCACCCCAGAGCCTTTCGCAGTGCATGTCAACATTAGCGTTATTGGTCCATCATTCTTACATGCAGTGTCACATTTTCTCATACCCAAAAGAGTTAGCAAGTGTCTATAGCTCCCATAATAGTTCCTGCTATGCAGGAAGAGAGAAAATTGGGCTTCAGAGACACTGTACCTCTCAGATCACATTTACCTGTGCATTTTACAGGACAGACTCTAGTTTAATAGGTACATTTGCAGTCATGCAGATGTGTTTCAGGTAGCTATAGATTCTCTACAGCCTTTGAAAGTAGGGCTTATTATTCCGTTGCTGCTGTCTGGAGATCTAGGTAACTGAAGGAGTGAAAGGAAACTGGTATGGACCTAGCAATGGCATTTACAATAAGGAAGGTACATGGTAGGACTGCAGCTGAAGGCAGAGACTGTTTAAAAGCTTGACTGGTGAAGGTGAGTGAAATCTGGAGGGCTGACACTGAGATGTGACACCAGGAGCCAAAAGATGTCAGAAAAACTAAAAAATTCAGTCAGGAATAGCTAAAAGTTGTGGACATGAGATGCTAACAACCTCTGAGAATGGGTAGTCAGGGAATTCAGCAGATATTTGAAGATAAAAAGAGAAGCTAAGGGAACAGAATCCACTGGGAATTTAAATATAGGCAGTACACTGGGGAGAGTGTGGAGCAATGAGTAATTAAAATGTTGAATTTACATCTATAAAATAATTCAGCATAAAATATTAATGAGGGCACAATTCTGGGTCCTTAACCTCTGATTGCCTAGAATTCAATTGTCACTTACCAAAATCTTTCCACTGCTCTTTGTAACTTAACAAATACATTTTTAAAAATGAAATTTTTATGTGATTAGAATGCTATCTTCAGTTTTTAGTGGAAATTAGTTGAAACCAAAGTTCAAAGGTACCAGACCATGCACAAATAAGAAACATACAACAAAAAGCAAAGGCTGTTTGCAGCAGGAGGCTGTATAAAGATTCACATTCTCAACTGGAACTTCATGCAGGACTGTAGATTTCTTATAACATCACCTTCCTGGTATCATCGAATGGTTCTACTAAAGGTGGTCACAGCAGCATGTCCTAAGAACAGCTATGTCTTGCAGATTTTCATTAAAAGTCAAGAAATGTCTCAGGATTATAAAAATTGTCTTGCATTTTATCACTACATAACCATGAGTAGGTAAAGAGTAAGTATACCTGGAATAATGAATGACTCACAGAATTCTCATAAAATATAAGTTTATTACCATGTTAAAATCTATATGCTTATGCTTGAATAGGAAGATTAGGATATGACAAAGAATCTCACTTGCCATTTCTTACCTGGTGAGTGCTTGTTTTGTTTGTTTAAAGTCTTCTGCATGTGTTTTGAAGGATTTTTTGATTGTCAAAGTGCAAAAATAGATATTCCAATAAATATCATCATATTAACATCAAAAGGCTCAGAATCTTTAGGACCTTCCCTGTTTGAGTTTATGAAGTAACTGAAACTGCGAACAGGTTGGCATGCAGTAGGAGAAGGAGGAAGCAGAGTAGAAAACCGTCTGGAAGTTAACCAACATATGTATATGTATCTTCAATACAGGTTTGCCAAGAACAAATCACGTCAGACTAATCTAATTACTTCTTTCTATTTCAGTCTAACAGACTCATATAGATGAGAAATGAGAGGCTTTTGACAGTCTTCAATGATATGCTAGTAAACAATCAAAGCAAACATTTTCTAAAATAAAACGTTTAAGGTTGGATTGAAACTGGTCAGAAAACTACATTTGGATAGAAGGTGTCGATTTTTCACTGTCAAAGTGGAAAAGTTCAAAGGCAAAGGTATTCAGTTGCAAACAGAAAGGATAAGAGATAACTGGCTAAGAAAAAGACCCAAGCTGTAAATGCCCATGTGCTGTTGATGTCATGTGTTTATTGTACAGACACCTAAATGAAAACATGGCTTCTAACATACACAAAAATCAGTTAACCCTTATCTGGAGTACCACAGGTACAGTACTTTAAGAAAGACTGGACCTATTTGAGTTCAGAGAAAAATAGCAAGTGTGGTAAAGGTCTTAAAAACATGACTTTCTAAGATTAACCCATTCTGTGTGATTCCTGAAATCCTCATCAGCTCTTAACATATTCCTGTCTTCTCTTCATTTTCCTTACTGGGATCCCAGTTCCCTTCATTATCCACCTTCAGGCAGTTTTCATCCCCTCTGCCTTTGTCTTTTTTCCTCCAGGGACTACATTCAAAATAATTTCTTTCCTATTCTCTCCTTTAGTTCTTGTCTCATCTATATTTGGTTATTATAACCGCCCCCATAGATTATTCCTGGGTACCTGTAACTAAGCAAAGTTACTGAAAATAGATGAGAGAGAGTGAGATGGTCAACATAAAGGACTGAGACTCAGTCAAAGTAAAATCTCAGACAGGTTTAGTAGTTAATAATCCACTATAAACCATCTACCAGGAAATTACCATGTAATTGGCAATTCAATTTTGAAGGTTCTTATAAGAACACAAAATACCCACTCCTCACTTCTACATTTCCAGTCCCTGCTCGCTTGGTATATATTTCTTGCAGAAAAAAAGCTGACCACATTTTCACATGGCAAGGAAAGATCAATAAATTAAATTCAGCTGGAGGCAGACACCCAGCATAAAAAAAACTCTCAACTCAAACAATTTAAGTTAAGTAACTTTGTAAACAACTAAAAGCAAAGATGTATAATGGAAAGTGTTGAGCAATCTTAAAAAAAGGCACTCGATGTCACAAGCTCCACCTATAATAATTTTTCCTTAAATTATCTGTATTCAATTCTTCAGCTCTCCAGCTGGAGGCTCATTTCACAGATATCTTTGTCATTCTCAATAAAGTTCAATAACAAGAATTTTGTGAGAACAGTAGGTGTTCATAAACAGAAGTTCAGGGAATAACCATGGGAAGAGCATTATTTTTTCATCTCTGATGTTATAAGAATATTATTTTGCTTGCTGAGCCCCCAAAAGACAAATGTGGGAGTTTTTTTAGAAATTGAAAAGTCTAATATTTTTAAGTGGTGACTCACTGATGCACTCCTAAGAAAACAAAATTAACAATGAAGTGCCACTCTGACCATGGGGGAAAAAAAATTCTTACAGATATTATACAGAAATTACAGATTAATGTAGTGAAGAAAATAAGCTATCTTTTCTTGTGCATAGAATCTGTGCAGGGGCAATTAAAGTTGTGTAACTTTATTGCTCTACTTCTCCTGGCACTACATAAAGAGAATCAGTATAACTGTTTAGTGGTTTGCTTCCCCTTCTCCGGGTGTGGATTTGGGGAGCTTTGGGCTTTATATTCTTCTGAACCATGGCAGATAAAACCCCAACATTTCTGGTAACATGTTTTGACTAAATTGTGCTATGTGCTGTCTTATTTGCAGCTCTGACAAAAAAAAAAAAATTGTCTTATTTGCAGTTCTTGTCTTGTCTTGCCTTGCTTTGACAATTTTCACCTTTATAACCTGTACCTTATATAGTCCTAATGACAACAGTATATGTCTTATACAAAGATCAAACTGTAAAATGTGCTTTTGACAAGTTCTGTTTAAATGTCATATAGATAATCTGATGATTCCTATAAATCCATTGCAACTTTTACTAAGGTCAATCTTTAGTTTCTTGCTGTCACCTTAAATAAACCGTATAATACTCTCAGTGTATGTTGACTGCCGTTCCTTCCTTCTTTATTGCTGCTTTACAGTTCAGCCCATGTAAATATGCAGTCTTCCAACTGCTAGAAATATTTCTCTTCAGGAAGTCTCGTGGAAGGTACACAGTTCTAAGTAACACGTGAATATAAGGTGCTTTTGACTCTTTTTGAATGAAGGATGCCTGCATCCATCTCCAACATCTAGCCAGAGAGGTCAGAAACCCAGACTTTCCCCAGAGGTGACTTTCTCACTTTAAGATAAAAGTTGAACTGCATAGACTCAGAATAGCACTCTCGGAAGTGACTGGATTCTATTTCCAAAAGTGACCTATGGAGAAACTCTATTGTCTTAAATATCAAGTTAGGGCTGAGAATGATGTATTAAAATTGTTCTTGCCTTTTAAGAAGGAAGTAGTAAAGTTCCTTGAGACTAATTGGGAGGTTTAAGAAGACAGTATTGATGTGGTGGTGCCTGTTTTGGTGAGAATATTTCTATTTAAGAAAGGACAGAAATGATCCTGAAAAAGATTGTCTATCTTCCTAGATGTGATTTTTCAAATTTGTTTTTAAGAGTTGCATCTTGAAATGATTGGAAGATAAGACAGAGAATTGTCATTTACTTGATAAATGAAGAGGCTTTGGACTCAGATGCCTCACTATTGAAAACTCTTTGACTTCTATTATTTAATTTATAAACTTCGCTCATTGAAAAGGAGCAAAATTTTTGCACACATGAAAGATGTAAAAGGCACATTGTCATTTGCCTTATTGGCATACACAAATGAATAAACACATATATACATTCAGACTGATATATCTTGGTTCTATTTTGTGTAAGTAATATGATATCCCAATACTAATCCACTAAAATATTTTCTTAAGTTACCCTTGCCAGGAGGAATGCTTGATCATAAAACATGAAAAACCCTAAATTAATTCCCTTAACTGAATATTAAAACTGTGACTGGATTAATGGTTGTCAGCATAAGTAACAAAGGACTTTTTTCCTCAGTTTAGATATTTGTTTTGTGAACAGTGGCTTGTGAGATAAACTTTTAATGAGGTTAAGAAGAAAGGAATACTTGTTTGTATTCCTGTAATATCACCTGGGAAATAAATGGTTAACTATAGACCTCAATCAGTCAGCTTTCTCCACACCAACTTATGAATTTCATTAATTACTTCGTAGTAAAAATGGTACAATTATACAGATTAATTTCTAACTTTACCAGGCTGCTCAGAAAACAAAGAAAAGTTATGTGAAAGAAAAAGTCCTTAAATTTGTGTTCATATTTTTTCCATTTTACCTTAAATACTGCAAATTTTTAGTATCCTTAATTTTATACCCCGGTCTTTCACTTTTAGATTGCATTCATCGACACTAAATAATTCACAAATATTTTTCATCTCTGTGAGAGGGTTTGGGAGGGGCAGGGAAAAAAGGGCTTGATTAACATACTGCTGACGTTTTGCTTTTCAGAACTAAAACACTAAGATTTGGGAACGTGGCTAACTGATCATTTTGCTTTTGACACACAGTATGAAGGCAGTAAACTATCACAGGGACAAAAATTCAGGCTAATCAGTATACATAATTTTGGAAAGTTCAACAACTCTTTATGTTATATCTATCTAAAAAGAGATTAATAGCAAAGTTTCAAATCAGCAAAAATTTTTATGAAAACTTACATGTCTCTGAAGCATTTATTCCATACTTGGAGTATTTGCTTTATTTTGTGGAAAATAAATTATTGTTTCATAGACTTTTGATTGATTATTTGTTATTATGGAGCTTTTCTAAATGTGATCTTATTGCAAATAGCCATCAGCTTCCTTTTTCTTAAAATACAAATTGACATGTTTTGGTAGTTAAGTGGTCAATTCATAATCACAATGTTATAAACAAACTTATAGCTTAAAAGGAAAGAAGCACTCCAACAAATCATACTAATAGCATTCATTAAGGTTCGTACAAAACTGACCCTTGGAAGATACAAAGCAGTCCTCAAATATTTTGAGATGCTTGTATAAAAAATAAAAATACATATTTTTATGATCTGTGTTATAGGCCTATGTTGAAATTTATAGCTTATACTGTTAACAAATTTTATGTCTAGTACTCTAAAATATGTAATCAGCAAACCCATATATTTATAATAAGTGAAATCTTGTAACCTGTAACTTATCCAGTGTTAGGAACACATAACACATGCATTTCATCTATATATCACATCAATAATATTTGTACTTTTTTTACAAACACATATGGTTAAAGCCATCCTAAATTTAGCAGTAATTGAATACTCATACGTTTAATTATTATTGAAGCCTTAGCAGATTCCCAGTCCTCTAGATGAGAACCAATACACCCATTATATTTAGGAAAGTGCTGCCTAAAGAGATTGGGTTTCACCATGACTGACACAAAGAGATTGGGTTTGCAACATGATGGACAAATTAGATTTTCTTAAGATGTAAGTTTTAGATTTGTTAAGGATGTTGAGCCCTATCTCCTCTGCCAAAATCTTTACCTTTATGATATGTATTCTGAATTAAACAATAACCAAAAATGTTGCTCCTCATCATAATACTTCAGGCTCTGATAAAAAGAGTTTTTAAATCTTTCTTCATTCTGCCTTTATATACTGAAAGGCTGTGATAAGGTCTTCCTAGAGCCTTGCCTTCTCCAGACTGAATGACTCCAGCTCCCTCAGCCTTTCTTGATAGAAGAGGTGCTCCAGCCCTCTGATTGTTTTTGTGACCCTCCTCTGGACCCACACCAATAGATCTACGACTTTCTTGTACTGATTTAGTACATAATTTAGTCCCCTTCTCAAGAGAAAAGATGACTCACAATAAGAGATGTTACTAAATATCAGAAAAGGCACATTTTACATGATCATGAATATTTTTAAGAAACATACAGCCATATTGAGTTCACCATAGTTATCACACCCCAGTGCATCAAAATGACTAACTGTTGATAGTAATCTGTCTTTGAAAAAAGTCACACTCCTGTCTGACTATGCAGAATTATTTGGGTGAGAGGAGACATTGAAGATCACCTAGTTCCAAACTCCCTACTGTGAACGGGGACACCTTCACATCACTGCAGTCTATGAGTTTTTTACCCTTTGCACGCAAATTTCAGTCTGCCATCATGCATACTTATAAGATGTATCAGGATTCTTTTCTGAAGTGTTTGTTAACTTTGATGCTATCAACATTGCTTTCTCATAGACTCTAAATACCGTCATAACTTGTGTCATCTTCTGGAATCTTAGCTATTACATTTATCATTTTGCCTTGAAATTTCAGCATGTGCTAACACTGTATAATTTACACTAATATGGCCACATTTTAAAATGTGAGCTCTGATAACTGCAAAATCTGCAACTGTATATGCAGAAAATCTACATAAGCAATTCACTGATACCCCTCTGAAAATGAATGTGCAAAGTCTTGGGTGATTATTTGCAGATAAATCTGAATAAACTGGATGTAAATATTAAACATGGAACTCAATCTCAAGTAGAAGTCTTGCTCACTGCTGAGAAATAAGCTTGCAATTTGAAACAGTTTATGTGAATGCCTTCCCTATGTCAAAGCATGCGGCCTTTGTGGCTTAGGATCATAGCAAGGAAGAGACATCAGCTTCAAAGGACTCTGACAGAGACTGGATTAACACATCAGGAAAATCCATACCACCCACCCTCATCATGTGCCAGATAATACAGCAGAAATTGGAATAGGGAGAAGGGACCCCTCAGATGTGACAGAAATATGAACTTCTCTGGTGAGCTGACCTTGGCTGACTGCGAGGCACTCACTCAGGTGCTCTCTCACTCCCCCTCCTCAACAGGCCAGGGGGTGAAAATGAGATGGAAAATCTTGTGGGCTGAGATAAGGACAGGGAGATCATTCACCAAAGACCATCAGAGGCAGAGCAGACTTGACTTGTACTCAGGGCTGATGAGGCCACACCTAGAGTACTGTGTGCAGTTCTGGGCCCCTCAGTTCAGGAAGATATTGAGGTGCTGGAGCAGGTCCAGAGAAGAGCAACGAGTCTGGTGAAGGGACTCGAGCACAAGTGCTATGAGGAGAGGCTAAGAGAGTTGGGATTGTTTAGCCTGGAGAAGAGGAGGCTCAGGGGAGACCTTATCACCCTCTACAACTACCTGAAAGGAGGTTGGAGTCAGGTGGGGGTTGGTCTCTTCTCCAAGGCAACCAGCAGTAGGACAAGAGGGCATAGACTCAAGCTCTGCCAGGGGAGGTTTAGGTTGGATATTAGGAAGAGATTTTTTACAGAGAGAGTAGTCAGGCACTGGAATGGGCTGTCTGGGGAGGTGGTGGATTCACCATCCCTGGAGGTTTTCAAGACGAGACTGGATGTGGCACTTAGTGCCATGGTCTAGTAACAACGGTAGGGTTGGACTCAATGATCTTTGAGGTCTCTTCCAACCAGGTTCCAGAGCCTCACCATGTCTTGGTAAAGAATTTATAAATAAGAGAATAAATAAGAGCTGATCGTATCTTTCTACTCAACTTTTAACTCACAGTTTTCTGTGCAAACTTTCCTAATATAAATCTTAATTGCTGGAAGATTAGATAAACTAGAATTAAGTATGACATAAACAAAAAGAGGAAAGGAGAGCAGGACAGTAGCCTAGAGCTTGTTCAGCTCTTGTAAAGGGAACTGAAAATAACTTAACTTTGCTTCAGTACCAATGTGGAGACTGGTCTGGAATAGATATTTCCCCAGACTCTAATTAGAAAAGAAAAAATGGAAGCAGTGAAGGTTATTGTTGAAAAGGCATGTTCTTATTGATAACAATATAATTTGTAGCTGCTTTTAAACTAAAGTATGTTTAAATGGCTAATTAGAACATCCAAATAAACAGTTTTAGAGTAAAAAGCCCTTCCTTCCTGTAGACACATTTCTCAGGGATATCTTTATTGCTGACTGTTCTTCAGGGAATTCATGTTTAAAAAGATAGATAATTAACTATCTGTCTAAATATTCCTGATTTTTGTTACGCTTAGGTTTTGATTAGCTTTAATCCTTATCTTTGCTTCATCTCTGTACTTAATACCCTGCAGAACTCTCCTGAAATATGTTTCTACAAAATTGTATCTGAGCAAATAGTGCAACATAGTAAGTGCAAGTATTTCATTTAATTTAGAACTATTTTCTTCAACCATATTATGCTTTCAAAGTAAATATTTAATAACTGCATTTCCACTTGTATATAATTTTTTTCCTGAATAGTTTTTTATAAAAGTGAGCATACTTTTATACAAGCATAAATGTGTACTTTTCTTAGTTTAATCATAGGTTTTTCCATATCATCTGGTATCCTATATTCCCCCATTTGATTAGACATCAGGAATAATAACAATAAAACACATATGAGAAATTAGAAAGAACAAAACATGTGCACCACAATTAGTCTAAAACAGACAAGTGGCAATATACTTCTTCAAACTATAGAGCTGTTGCTTAGACTACTTATGCAGTAAAACAATATACTTGTGGAAGAAGAATGTGCTATATGCAAAGAAGTATAAATGTATTGGACAATTTATTTGTAGTAAGTAAATACAGTTTCTCTATTACAGCACTTGGCATGCAGCTCTTTAAATCAAAAGAGCTGAGAAAGTGGAAGTAGGCCTCTAAGTGTTACAATAATTTGATTTGCTCTAATTTTTGCTTTTTTCCTCTCTTCAATTATTTACTGCACTGGTGGTTTTGCTGGATGGGGGTATTCAAGCAACTCAGATTTAGTCATCCAAATTCCTTTAGCATGACTAACAAAGGGGCTCACTGAACAGCCAGTGGTGCCCTTATGAACAGATGGTAGAAACTGATTCTGTTAGCATCAGATCACCCATTAAACTCTGGCGAGACTACAGGGGCTAATTCTGCATCCATCCCTGTAGAGTATTACTTCTCAATGCATTGATTTAAGTATGCATGAGAAAACTGAAAGCAACTGCAGGAGGAGTTTCCTTCCCCCTCACCCTTTGATCATTTGAGCTTCAGATATGCTAAAATACTGTATCATCCACTGGTAGAAGTGAGGATATCAGTCTGATCTAAGAACTTAAGAAGAAGAGCTGTATCTAGCATTCTATTAAAGGATTAGATAAATATATCATCATGCAGAGGTAAAAAAGTTTTGTCGACGAACAGCATACTTAGAGATAGCTGAGCTCCTCTACCTATTTTCTAGTAGAGAAAACAGACTGTGGCTTTAAGTGGAAAAATAAAACTGTGTTGTAGAGCCCACTGCCAAGGCCTGTGATTAGAGAATTAAATCATTGCTTATTCACTTTTTCAAGACTGTTTTTTAATTACTATTATTTATGCATGCCTCTGCACTTTTAGTTACATGTTTTCTCTCAATGCTTATTTATTTCAACAATAGAGCATGTGTAAAATCCTGGTGCCAGGGAACCAGTCCACAGTAAGTTAATCATGCACATTATACTGCAGTTATACTATGATCCTGTCTGCTTTTCTGCCTTGTCAAAAGTGATTTAAAATTTCACCTTACACTTAGCAGTAGCTGGGCTTGATTTCCTTGTGAAAGTTTTATTCATATCTGGTCATTCCCTGAAGTGAGTAGCTGCATTTGTGAGTAGATACATTTGTTTAATGTATCCTTGGCATATGGATTAGCTCCCAAACTGACAAGCTCTTTAGCACTCATAGCCTGAATTTCAGAATTCATTGCCAAAAATATATAAAACATTTTCTCCTTATCATGAGGAGGAAATGCTGCTCCCTCAAGACGTATTTATATTGGCTTTAGCTGCCTATTCTTGATATATTTTGAAATAAGATGCTTTATCAAACAGTATATTGTCTAACTTAGCTTTGACAGCATCTATAATGAAAAAATATGGCAGATACTTTAAAAGGAACAGACTGTATTGTAGAGAATTTTCACACAATATGTTGTGTTCTATGGCATGCGTGCCACTGAATTTTGGACAAACTGTTAGCATGTGACTGAAATAGCAAAGATTTATAAAAATTTCTTTAGAGAAGCAAGTGTGAATGAAGAGAGTGAAGAACATTTTACCACATTGAACAGAGACTGTGATTCGCATACAGGTTAAAATGGGAGCTGGTACTCATGACTACAGAGGATGTACTTGATTCTGTAGCCATTTCTTACAGAAATCTTGTGTGGGAAGCCAGGCTGGAAAATAGTTACCATTTAAGATATTTATTACAGGAATTCATTTCTGGTGTTAACCTTCAAGTATATATTGAAGAAACTACTTTCCACAGGCTTATTGAGGTCAAGTGGGGATGGCTTGCAGAAGAAAGCTTTATGACAGTACTATGTGCTTACAGAACTGCTTCTTACAGGATAAATCAGACTGCATTAACAAAAGTAGAGCTTCTTCCTGCAAGACTAAGTATTTCAATGTGTATGTAACTTGTAGGTCACCCAGTCTGTTAATATCTGTACCAAGAAGGCTATTGGGCCATATTCTCACTTGCTTTGGACCTGTGTGCTTGGTTTCCTCTGCATAGAAAAGAAGAAATGGGAGCAGGAAGCACAGAGGGGAAGATTATGAGAATAGTGCATGCTCATATCCTGTCCTGTTGTGGAACAGGGACACAATTGAGAAGACTTCAGGTCAAAGCTCATCTCAGCATAAATCTGTCTTGTGAAACTGAAGAAACTCTGGAGAACCATACAATTTAGAAGTGGCTCCAAATATACTCTTCAGACACCTGCGTTATTCAACAGACTGGTTTGCTGCTGAATGTGAAAAGTCCTTACGCCTCAAAACATCCATAAGTTTCCACAGCAGTGCTATTCAGCTGCTTCAGGTGGTACACAATCTTTTGAGGACGTGCTGCTTGGATTCTACTGCCTTAGGTACATGCTCAAAAAGTCTCAACCTGCATAAAAGGCTATAAAGAACAAAAGGTTTAGGTTGGATATTAGGAAGAGATTTTTTACAGAGAGAGTAATGAGACATTGGAATGGGCTGCCCAGGAAGGTGATGGATTCACTGTCCCTGAAGGTTTCCAAGACGAGACTGGATGTGACACTTAGTGCCATGGTCTAGTAACCACGGTAGGGTTGGACTCGATGATCTTTGAGGTCTCTTCCAACCTGGTTGATTCTATGATTCTAAAAAACTTTTAGACTGATGTGCATGTCCTCAGCAGTCAATTGTTATTTTATTATCCCAGCATGTGGAAGACTCCATTTCAAAATTTTACATTATTTCATATCTCACAATCACCAGTTCTGCAACATGCAGGTAACCCAGATAATGGTACATTGTTTCTCACCACAGTCATTTGCTACTGTGGTGTGAGTAAGTGTCTTTGCATTTTCACTGCTGAAGAGTTTAAGCCAGAGAGTGCTTCCAGATTCTAATGGGTAGGGCATTTATGTGGATACATGGCATCTAATTTACGTCTCTGTTTCAAAAAAAAAATTATTTACTTGCACAAAATGGATCGGTCTCCCCAAAAACTTTCTACACATACCCTCTTGGAGGGATTAATACAGTTAACAGATTTTAAAAGGGAATGGGAATCTTAATGTTTCTGTTCAACATTTCTACCTTATGAGTTTATAATGTATCTTGTCCATTTTGACTACCTCACTGAATGCCTGTCTTGGATACATTTCTCTTGCTATGCCTTGTGTAAGAACACTCAACTCACAGCTCAGGCAGGTTCTGGTATTGCAAATTCCTTTGCATTTCTAGGCTTAGTCCAGTCAAAGTCGACAGCTGTCCGCACTTTTAGAACACATTGACACACTACAGCTTTAAATTCACTTTTTAGATATAATTGTCTGTTCCTGAAATGTTTCTACTTTAACAGGATGTTGTGGCAAATCATTACTCTTGGATGTAACTACATGTACATAACTTCTTCATTTGTTGATAATGCTGACAGTAGATAATTAATCACCTGCAAGTTTCTACTGTATTTATGTATGTATACTCATCACTTATCAATAGTCACAAGTGAATTTAGTCAATTCAAGTCCACAAGTACAAATGTAGAAATAAGCCTCAGTCATAAGAAAACAGGTTCCAATTTTTGAAGTTGAGATTCTTATCTGTAAGGCTTTTTAGTCTATTTTTCATAATTCTGCTTTGTATCCTATTTCTCTTCACATACACTTTCAACCAGCTAGACTGTAAACATCAACAACTCAGATGTTGTTTAGAAGCATAATTTTACCATATTATACGGGCAAGATAATACAAAGCTGACATCATCAACAGAAAGATTTATTTGCCTTTATTTACAGATTACAGGAACACCCATCTGGATTTGCAGCCCTTTTTAAAGCTAAGCATGGTAATCATGGAATTCAAGTTAAACTACGTGATTTACCACAATCATAATGTCAAAAGTGCATGAATTATGAAATCTAAATACCCTATACAACTGCAAAAATTCTTCTCGATTTTCATTTTTTATCTGCATAAATGCTCATGAAAACAATGAGCTAAGATCTCTAGTCCCTCTCCCTCATCAAGGTACACTGCAAAAGCATTTCTATTTCAAATTGAATCACTGCACTATTAAAGCTCTTATTGCTACAAAGTGAATGCATAGGAGGCAAGCACCCCCAGTTTCATAACTGAACAGAAAAATCACAAAGAGGCTGAACTTATCTTTTGCAAAGAAAAATGAAAGATTCTACTGGAAAATCCAATCTTCTGATATGTGTCTGGTTCGAGTCTTATTCATGATGCCTACATTTACCCCCAGCTGGAATCAACAAACAGGTGACAGGAATGGGTTGTTCTCTAGCATTTTTGGCTATTCTGATGAAAGCTGCCAGTCAAAAAGATGACAGAGATGTTTTCAGCATTTCAAAATGTACAGGAAGTATAGGAGGTGGTGTCACTAAATTTGTGGAAGTGTGATGCTGTTCTGTTAAATATTTACTGGGCCTTATAACATTATGGAAAACACTTCAGCATGGTATTTGCAGGGAACTGTTCTGTTATTCCCTGCTTCCACCTCCACCCCTACCAAATGATCAAAGTACATATAAGGATATTAATCTCTTCACAAACTTTTACCAGTGGAAGCTTTACACCATTAAAGACAATGTCATTAACATTATTCAGTCTAAGAGTGCACTATAGTTCTTTAGAGCTTCATCTAATGTGCACTGCTCTGTTAGGTAATAGCAGAAGTGAGGTATCAGATATCCATGCTCTGCCCCCAGCATGAATGACATTTTGATAGAAATGGGCAGCAATCCATTTTAGATCAGGAGAGGAACAGTCACAAGTGCTGCATTTGCAGAAGTGCCTTAGTCTTGTGAAACACAACCCTACTAAGTTGGATCCCTTTTGTGGTCCAGGAAAATTCAAATAACTTTTTAGAACTGAAACAGGGATGAACCACATCTGGAAACCACTGGTCTTGCCAGTCACCACCATTTCTGCAGATTTGGCTATGGGATTTTCACCAGGAAGTGTGGCTCACCCATGCAAAACAGAAAAAGACTAAAGAGATGTCATAGAGATCTATCAATATGCAGCTTTTATCTTAGTGTTTTTAAGTGCTTAAAGATCTAAGGTCTTCTTAGGTACAATATATGTTAAAATGCTGGACTGAGAGAACTGATCTAAAGTTATAAGGAACGGAATAGCAAAAGAAGATACAATTTTTTTCCCCCTGGTTTTATACAGCATTCTCCAGGCACATGAAACTGTTCTTGCTATATTAGCACTCAGCAGCAAGAGGATTTCAGAGCAGAGCTGTCCTACTGTCACCTGGAAAAGATATTGACAAAAGGAGTTGTGTGAAATAAAATCTGAACAAATTAATCTAAGTGAAACTTCTATGCAGTTTCAAAAATTAAATTTACTCACATTTTAACTTGAAATATTATTTTCTGTTTGGATCAATAGATGGTGAGACAATTAAAAAATGCTGAAAATAATATTTTTGTACTAGTTTCTCTGTCTAAATGCAGGTAACATTGCTAAAAGAAGATTCTTCTCTTGTCAGTTTTATACCAGTTATACAAAATCAAAGCAGGAAAGCAAGAAATTTTGGAAGAGTATTTTAATGTTTGTCTTAATATGAAAACTATAACCAAGCTTTTCAGCCTTTTTAAGCTAGCTCTTCAGGAAGTGGTGAAGAGAGAACACTTTTTCCCCATTTCTGGACATTTTCTCTAATTTAACCTTTTGCAATTTTAAATTTTCCCTCATTCTTAACTCTATGTACTTATAGATACATTCACTTTCATCACAACTTTCATTTCTAATACAAAACTATTCTTTTTACTACAGTGCTAAAGTTTTTAATATTTCAGTATATTTTTTCCTCTTCTTTTTATTCATTCCCTGACAACTATCCTATCTGCTGCATGCAACTGTTATCATCCCTTAGTTTAGCAATCTGCCTCCTTGGTCTGAAGAATATTTTTCCCATGAACAGCTGTAAAAGCTTATGATGCCTCACAGAAAATAAAAAGAAGCAGTCCATTTTTATTAGTAAAGCCATCATCATCTTTTCTATCTTCTTATAAAAGAGCTGTTTTCTACATGGGAATTTTGCACCTTATTTTCAAATAGTGTTTTCCTCAGGAGATGTTAAGTGTGAGAAAAATGACACACTTATTTTATTACAATCAATGAATAGGGAGAGAGCAGTGAGAGTTTACATGTGTTACTAAATTTTAGATTGCCAGTCTGCAGAAATGCTAGAGCTGGAGACTGCAGACTATATCTATATTATACCTAGGTGTTATTGTAGTAAAACAAAACCCGGGTGTTCACTCTGCATCTCTTTTGTCTTTCTTCTCAGCTAGAGTATTATAGGACTTGTGTTCAGTCTGCAATTTTCAGCAATTCATTTGCACATCAACACTGTAAACCAGCATATACACTGTGACAATTGCTGAAGTCTTATGCTCAGCAAAACGCATTTTTCTCCTCTCTGCATGCAAACATTTCCACATATGCTTCTGCTGTCACATTTATAAAAGATATAAGTTAATGTAAAATTACCATATGTTCCTGATGGAATGGAATTAGTAATTTTTCACCAGATTTTCAATTGTTGATACTGAAACCCAAATAATACATATCATAAAGGAAAGACATTGTTTTACCTGCTGTATGGCCTGCCAGGTGATTACTTAGTTCAGAAGTCATGCCTAATAATAAGCAGAAACAGTGTTCCTTTGTGAATTGGCCATTGCAATAAGATAGGGTATATCTGGATATTTCAACACATTGAACCATATGATTCCATTGCCTACATCCTAAATGCCCTGCATCTGAACATTCAGTATTTTTTTCTAGGTATACTCTTCTTAAACTTGCCTTCTGAAGTAAGAAGGAAATTATATAGTGAAACCAGGGATGGGATCCATTGCATGAGTCTTTAATTCTCATCAAGGAAATTAAAATAAGTGCTCAATTTAAGGTAGAATAACCAATTTTTAGTCTATAAGGGCTATAAACAATTTAAAGGCACTATTGAATGTCATTACTGCACAGAGTCGTCACTAAGAAATTAGCTGAGCACCTAAGAGGCAGATATCCTGTTAGAAAACTGATTCGTTTAAGGAGCATTAAGAAGTCACAAATACTACATTAATTAATGTTACACGTGTGTTAGCAGTCAAATGTTCACCTGAAATTTTGTCTGTACCATTATGGTACTTAAGGCTCAGGTTCACACTCCAGCTCTCACCAGTGGACAAGATGAGGCTCAACTGAGTCTCAATTCATTTGCATGTAAACTGGCCCCATGTAAATTGTGGGGCCAGTTTACATATAAGTCCAAGTTAGTGAAGGGGTCACCAAGGAAAGATATCTGTTTTATCATGCAATCACTAAGACTAATGCCCAAACCATAACAAATTATGAAAGCCACAGGTTGACCAAGTTTACCCAACAAAGCACACTTCCATTTTCTGAATCTGTTCTTACAGGTCCAGTACAAATAATTCTTTACTCTGGATAAAAAATATAGAAGCCTACACTGTATTTTACAAATCTTACAGCACATCCTTTGAAAAAAACCAAGATTATCCATGTTATCCCTGCTCTTTTGCTCCTGCACCTGCTTCCTTCCTCCAGCCCACCTTCCCCACCCTCAGGTCCAGGTGAACAATTTAAGGTAATGTCTTCAATAGGAATTTTTGTTAGTTGCCACTGTCATGAAGCCCTGTGTGAAAGCTTTGCTCATGTGCTGCTACTAAGCAGAATCTACCAGATTGTTTCTTCCTATCAGTAGTGCTTCTGGCTTGTCTTACTGCTGTTCTTTCACAAATCAGTTGAAATAAGAGAAGAAGGTGGAAACACAGAGGGAACAAAGCAGCATCAGTTCTTCGCTGCTGAAAGTAAAGGAAAAGGGGAGAAAAGTTAAAAAAGAACTGCAGTTAGAATTGCTGCTAAATTATATTATACTTGCTGTCTAGCTGAACCCTGTGTCTTTCATCCCCCTCAAATACTGATGCCACTCATCACTTAGTAAAGTAATGGTTTATTAATCAAGTAGACTACTTTGCTTGGTATTACCTGCTTTACTTTACTTGTTACAAGTAATCTTACACCAGGTTATCCTGTAAACCGTCAGCAGAATCATTTGTCATTCCATAGCCACATACAAAAAGGAAAGGAAGCTAAACCAGAAAAAGGTAAGATCAATTCAGGCAGAATGGAAAAAGGTGTAGCTTTACTGAAGTCTCTGAAGATAGGCCTGATAGCTAACAAGGCTGGGCTGGGCATCATCGCTCTTGTTAATGAAAAAAGAATAACTGTTGCATTTTTGAGTATAGGAGTATTCAGGGGTCATTTACCATTTCAGATCTCCTCTGAATTGTACTGTTCTTTTCCCTTGAAACTCAAAATATTACTGTTAAAAACTTCCTCCTGAAAATAACAGAAGTGCAAGATAGCAGTTGCAACATAGCAGTTTGACAAATCCCCGATGAATCAAAAATTCAGATGAGAGCATTCATCAGCTGGCTTCACTGTACTATTTTCTTATTAAAAACAATAATGGAAAACAAAGCTTGTCTCTTGAGTAAGTAAAATAATGACTAAATATTATCATCCCTTTGTAATTATTGATATGTGATTACTAAATTCTGAGATGCTGTCAACAAATGTTGAAAAGGAAGTTATTTATAACAGAAAGCACTTCCTGGTGCCCATTCTGTTGTCTCAGAATGAATTCCAGATGTAAGGCATTCCTTTAATTAACTATACCACTTGGGAATCTGTTCTGCTTCAAAAACATTTCTGATTCCATAAAATGCAGATGATCTTCCCACCACTTTCTTGTTTCTTCTTTTATCTGGTTGCAACCCAACAGATTATAGCTGAGGTTTTTGTATGGAGCAGTTCTGACTGGATCAAAACAAAGGTAGGGACAAGGTGACAGCAGTCCACCCGGTGTGTTACTATAGCTTGCTGCTGCCTTCAAACCCCAATCACACCAGGCTTTAGCTTCACTTAAAGCCACAGGAGGTCCAAGAGTCTACGCTGCTGTTGATCTGTTCTGGTTTTTGCTTGGAGTAATTTTCAGTTTGTTATTTGCCATTAATGTCTGGCAGGAGAGAGTAACCTTTAAGTTACGGGGCAGTTACAAGCTGCAGTACTTATTTTTTTCTGAACTGTTGGCAGATCTGAAATACATGCCATGTCACAATTAATGTAACAGTAATGACATCTCTCCAGGGCATTCCCAAACAGTATATTCAAAGTTCACATTGTTTAATGGAACAATTAGTGCAATAATTTTGACTATAATATATCTTCACTTGTAAATCATCAAGTCATTAACCTTAATAAAGTCAACTTGTTGTCATTCATCACGCTCATCTGAAGTGCTTGGTACTACAGTAACACAATACTTCACAGTATGAAATGTTTGAATGCCCCAGTGAAACCTGATAAATACAGCAACCTTTTAAGGCACTGTCCTGGGCTGCAGTGTGGGGGTAGC
>NW_008692171.1:0-3906 GCF_000695815.1 Acanthisitta chloris
CTGCTCTCCAGCCACTCTGTCCCCATCAAGGAATGCCCTGACATTTCCATAAAACAATGCAGATAAAATAGATCTTTAAAAATTTTATAACAAATATGGGTAGGTAATTGTAAGCTTCAGCTTCAGAACTTTCAGGAGTAACTAAGTTGCCTGTTAATATATGCAACGCATATTTTTCTCCATCAATTAGTGGTGAAAAAAATACTCTAATTTTCTATTAAGTTGTGTATCACAAAATTAGCATTAGTGCTGTGTTTTGCAAGGGATGACATATTATAAAAGTTCAAACCATTTGATTTGTGCATATTCTTTAAATCTTCAAATATTCTTAATGCAGTTTCATGGTTGTATTGAAAATAAAGGATTTACCTTTTCTTTCAGCTGTACAATAATATCTAATCACACCACATATTTTATAGGTTCATACCACTAATCCACAGCAGCCAAAAAAACCTAAGACACCCTAAGTCTCTCTCTGACTTTTTAAAAAAACAGTCCTTTTATCAATTGAAAAAGTAGGTAGCATAATCATGGCAATAAACAAAACTTGTCCTTCCTACCATGATGTATCCTCATAGCACCCATTCATAGGTGAATTTTGGAAGAACAATATTATGTAATTTGTTGTCAAACTCAACCTGTGTGAATCACTATATCGAATAATAATAATAATGCTCTGGACTACTTTTGTTGCCATTCAAATAACTGCATTGTTATGTCCTATATTTTTTATCTCCTAGCTAAAAAAGAAAGTTTCACAAAGTTTTATTTTTAGAAATGTGTTAGAATTGTTTTCACAATCATTATATTTTCATGCCTTCTCACTGACAATTCCCCATGAGAGGCTGAGAAAATTCTTCTGCATAAAGTGCAGTGATCTGTAGTGATTATTGTTATCTGTTGCAATACATAATGAGATATATCTCCTCTTGTTGGTGAAATATTTGCCTTCGGGTCAATGTCATGATCCCAGTCTCTGTACAGTTCTAACTGAATTGACCTTTCATTCATGATCATTATATCTGCTGTGTAACCTGCAGTTTACATGGCCCATAGGTTGTAAATACTGTGTCCCATAGGGCTATGATAAATGATAATGTTTATGATACAAGAACAGGGTGGACCATCTGTAGATAACAAAAGAGACATTATAACAATGACATTTATACTGCCAAAGGCATTGCCTCCAGAGAACATGCCCTGATCTGCAGGTCAAGAGGTGGAGAACTGTGTCATCCACAGTGCTTGGCCCCTGTGTACTGGACTGGCTGCTTCTGTGTTGGATATTATGCTCTGCTTAGAACCCAAGATGTTGTTATTTTTCTTTCTTCGAATGGTTCACAAAAACTGACACAGTTCATCCAAGTCGTAACATTATGCAAAATGATATATGTTGTGTTTCTTGAGGCATTGCATGATGGCAACAAACCTGCTGAGGCAGTACTGGGGGATTGTTACAGTGCACAGGGAACAATCCCATCCATGCTGTCTGCAGGGAACGGTCCCTGTAGTAAATCTTCCTCAAAACGTCACCTCATTCTGTGTCAGAAGAACCTACCTGACTGACCCTGAAAGAAAGCCCAGGAGCTAAGAGATGAATGGACAAACATAACAGATCAGGAATAAGCAAGAGCAAAGTTATGAAGTTATTGGTATCCATAGGGTTATTTTAGCTGCAGGTCCATTGTTTAGACAATCTTTTTGCAAAAATAATCTATTTCAAATGTATTATTTTGATTCTGGTATTAGTTGAGGTTTTACTAATATATGTGTGTGTTTCTATGTAAGGGTTTTTTGTATAAAGACATATTTAAGGATCTTTTACTTTTAAACTATTAAGATTTAACATGCAGAATGTTCCAGAAATTGGTCCTGAGTATAGAAAGCTCAGGTGTCTTTCAGAATTTCCTTTAAAGCTGTGAATATTCATGATAGGACATTCAGTCATTCTTGTCTCATGCTTGTGGAATACTTTCATCTCAGACTTGAGAGTAAGGATCTCCTCCACCTAAATCCTTCTCTGAGAGTCTTACCCAGTCTTTGTCCTGCTCTCATAAGACTCACTGTTGAAGTTACTAAATCATAGAATTATTAAGGTTGGAGGAGACCTCTAAGATCAATGCAATGATAGGACAAGGAGTAATGGGTTCAAACTGAAGGAGGGAAGGTCTAGATTGGATGTTAGAAACAAGTTTTTTTACTCTAAGGGTGGTGAGACACTGGCACAGGTTGCCCAGGGGCGTGGTGGCTGCCCCGACCCTGGCAGTGTTCAAGGCCAGGCTGGATGAGCCTTGAGCAACCTGATCTAGTGAGAAGGTGTCCCTGCCCAGGGCAGATGGGATTGGGACTAGATGATCTGTAAGGTCCATTCCAACCCTTAAATTCTATGATTCTGTGATCATCAGGTCCAACTGTTAGCCTGGCACTTTGCTGTAATGCCTAACCCCTAAAGCATATCCTCCAGCATCAGGTCCAGACACCTCTTAAACACTCCCAGGGATGGTGACTCCACCGCCTCCCTGGGCAATCTGTTCTAGTTCCTGAACATCCTAACAGGGAAAACATTTCTCCTACCATCTAATCAGACTCTCTCCTGTCTCAGCTTATGACCATTCCCTCTAGTCCTCAAAGCTACCTCAGCTTTACTTCTGCTCTGGATTTATGTTAATGGTTACCAGACACCAAAGAGTCAAATTGTCTTAAAAGATGCCTGAATATAGAATCAGGAGAGACAGCAAGAGGTGTTCATCCTCTCTTTCTCTCCCCTCTTATCCGTTAGCCAGTGCAAAACATGCTGTTGTGCTACATGACATGGCCTTGACTGCACTGTCCTCTACATCCTTTAACGAGCCTCAGCATTATCGTTTTCCTCTTTTCCTTTTATTAGATCTGGCAGCCTCCCCTCTGCCCTGTAAATTATGAATTACAATCAAATTTAAAGTGGAAGTGTTAATTATGTGCATTTGAATAAGGTAATTCTTTTCAGTATACTCATTTGCTTTACAAGGGACTTACTAAATATTTTATATTTATTTCTGTGCCTTCATCTAATTGCAGAATTACAGGAACTACTGAGAACAATGATGATGATAATGAGATCAGTAAGAGATTACAAGAACCAAAGTCCTCATGCAGAGATACAGTGAAATATTCAGTGAAAATCACTGCAATTTGAGGAAATGGGGAGAGCATAGGAACCCATAGCCCATTGCCCTTTTTCTCCAGGCAAACCACCCTCCCTCAGATGATAGTTTTTAAATGAAGGGTAAAGAGCTATTCAAATTCCAGGCGGGTTTGAAAGAGCAATATTCCACCTCTCTGTGCAGAGGATTGGACTAGATGACCTCCTGAGGTCCCTCCCAAGTTAAACTATTCTATGATTCTATTGAAATGCTAACTCCACACAGAAATTTTGAATTCTTTAGTAAGTGTTTTTGCCAGTGTCTCCTCTTGAGATTAGTTTCTACAGCTTTGTACAGCTTTGATAACACCTTTCATTCTCCTTTTGTAATTGCAATAAAACTCGCTTGCCATTCTTGTCTAATACCCACATTAATCTGTGTAGTGCTAAATAAGAAGCCATGAGAAATCCAGTTTATAAATTCCAGTTTATCAAGCCCTTTTCCTGTGTTCCTATGTTCAAGAATATGTCCTACATGAAATAACCTAAATCCACAGCTACCTTTCCTGCTTAAAAAAAGTGCCTAACACCATATTATTCTGCAAGAGCTTTGCTTCTGTGTCAGGTAAAAAGGAGTATGGGGTTTAAGCACCTTTGCCATCAATTTGTATAGAACCCACTTAGCCCTGGGAAAGCCTACAGAAACGAACTAGTCCTTGAATCCTGCTTGGATGGTATAATATTTAAGAACAAGTAAATACTGGACCTTGACACACAAGGATTTC